>NC_057806.1:611361323-611661323 GCF_018294505.1 Triticum aestivum | reverse complement strand
ATGACATCCAATGTCCATGGTCAGGAAACCGTAACCATCTATTGATCAACGAGCTAGTCAACTAGAGGCTTACTAGGGACATGGTGTTGTCTATGTATCCACACATGTATCTGAGTTTCCTATCAATACAATTCTAGCATGGATAATAAAAGATTATCATGAACAAGGAAATATAATAATAACTAATTTATTATTGCCTCTAGGGCATATTTCCAACACCGGCCCCTCCTGGGCGGGTCATACCTGAAAGTTATATTCCCAACAGAAATAATGTAGAATTTTCTGGAAAACATAAAGGAGTGGTTGAAAGGAGTTTTTCAAAGAAAGACCTCAGTGAAGCTACTTACATATTGAGCGTCAAGATCTATAGAGATAGATCAAGGCGCTTGATATATTTTCAATGAGTACATACCTTGACAAGATTTTGAAGTAGTTCAAAATAGAACAGTCAAAGAAGGAGTTCTTGCCTGTGTTGCAAGGTGTGAAGTTGAGTAAAGACTCAAAACCCGACCATGACAGAAAATAGAAAGAGAATGAAAAGTCATTCCCTATGCCTTAGTCATAGGTTCTATAAAATACGCTATGCTGTCTACCAGACCTATTGTGTACCTCACCATAAGTTTGGCAAGAGGATACAATAGTGATCCAGGAGTGGATCACTGGACAACGGTCAAAAATATTCTTAGTGGAATAAGGAAATGTTTCTCGGTTATGGAGGTGATAAAGAGTTCGTCGTAAAGAGTTACATCAATGCAAGCTTTGACACCGATGTGGATGACTCTAAGTCTCGATCTAGATACATATTGAAAGTGGGAGCAATTAGCTAGAGTAGTTCCATGCAAAGCATTGTAGACATAGAAAAATTGAAAAATACATACGGCTCTGAATGTGGCAGACCCGTTGACTAAATTTCTCTCACAAGCAAAACATGATCACTCTTTGGGTGTTGATCACATAGCGATGTGAACTATATTATCTACTCTAGTAAACCCTTTGGGTGTTAGTCACATGGAGATGTGAACTAATCACATAAAGATGTGAACTATTGGTGTTAAATCACATGACGATGTGAACTAGATTATTGACTCTAGTGCAAGTGGGAGACTCAAGGAAATATGCCCTAGAGGCAATAATAAAGTTGTTATTTATATTTCCTTATATCATGATAAATATTTATTATTCATGCAAGAATTGTATTAACCGGAAACTTAGTACATGTGTGAATACATCGACAAACAGAGTGTCACTAGTATGCCTCTACTTGACTAGCTTGTTGAATCAATGATGGTTATGTTTCCTGACCATAGACATGAGTTGTCATTTGATTAATGGGATCACATCATTAGAGAATGTTGTGATTGACTTGACCCATCCGTTAGCTTAGCACAATGATCGTTTAGTTTGTTGCTATTGCTTTCTCCATAACTTATACATGCTCCTATGACTATGAGATCATGCAACTCCCGAATACTGGAGGAAACTTTATGTGCTATCAAACGTCACAACATTATTGACTCTAGTGCAAGTGGGAGACTGAAGGAAATATGCCCTAGAGGAAATAATAAAGATATCATTTATTTCCTTATATCATGATAAATGTTTATTATTCATGCTAGAATTGTATTAACCGGAAACTTAGTACATGTGTGAATACATAGACAAACAGAGTGTCACTAGTATGCCTATACTTGACTAGCTCGTTGAATCAAAGATGGTTAAGTTTCCTAGGACATGAGTTGTCATTTGATTAACGGGATCACATCATTAGAGAATGATGTGATTTACTTCACCCGTTCCATTAGCTTGGCACGATGATCGTTTAGTTTGTTGCTACTGCTTTCTTCATGACTTATACATGTTCCTCTAACTATGAGATTATGCAACTCCCGAGTACCGGAGGAACACTTTGTGTGCTACCAAACGTCACAACGTAACTGGGTGATTATAAAGGTGCTCTACAGGTGTCTCCGATGGTACTTGTTGAGTTGGCATAGATCGAGATTAGGATTTGTCACTCCGATTGTCGGAGAGGTATCTCTGGGCCCTTTCGGTAATGCACATCACTATAAGCCTTGCAAGCAATGCAACTAATGAGTTAGTTGTGGGATGATGCATTACGGAAATGAGTAAAGAGACTTGCCGGTAACGAGATTGAACTAGGTATTGAGATACCAACGATCGAATCTCGGGCAAGTAACATACCGATGACAAAGGGAACAACGTATGTTGTTATGCGGTTTGACCGATAAAGATCTTCATAGAATATGTAGTAGACAATATGAACATCTAGGTTCCGCTATTGGTTATTGACCGGAGACGTGTCTTGGTCATGTCTACATAGTTCTCGAACCCATAGGGTCCGCACGCTTAAAGTTCTGTGACGATCGGTATTATGAGTTTATGTGATTTTATGTACCGAAGGTAGTTCGGAGTCTCAGATGAGTTCGGAGATATGACGAGGAGTCTCGAAATGGTCGAGACGTAAAGATCGATATATTGGACGACTATATTCGTACATCGGAAAGGTTCCGAGTGATTCGGGTATTTTTTGGAGTATCGGGGAGTTACGGGAATACGGGAAGAAGTATTGGGCCTCAATGGGCCAAGTGGTGGAAGAGAGGAGGCAGGGTGCGCAGCACCCTACCCCAAGTCGAATTGGACTAGGGGGCCGGCCCCTCTTTCCTGCTTTTCCTCCCTCTCCTTCCTTCTCCCCTTCCCCCTTCCTTTCCTCCTCCTAGTAGGAGTAGGAAAGGGGAGTCCTCCTCCTGGCGCATCCTAGGAGGGCTGGCCGGCCTCCCCCCTTGCTCCTTTATATACGGGCGCAGGGGGCACCCAAGAACACACAAGTTGATCTGTTGATCTATCCCAGCTGTGTGCGGTGCCCCCCTCCACCATAATCTATCTTGATCATATCATAGCGGTGCTTAGGTGAAGCCCTGCGTCGGTAGCATCATCATCACCGTCATCACGTCATCATGCTGACGGAACTCTCCCGTGAAGCTCTGCTTGATCGGAGTTCGTGGGACATCATCGAGCTGAACGTGTGCTGAACTCGGAGGTGCCATGCGTTCGGTACTTGGATCGGTCGAATCATGAAATAGTACGACTACATCAACCGCGTTGTGCTAACGCTTACGCTTTTGGTCTACGAGGGTACGTGGACACACTCTCCGCTCTCGTTGCTATGCATCACCATGATCCTGTGTGTGTAGGATTTTTTTTGAAATTACTACGTTCCCCAACAATGGCATCAGAGCTAGGTTTAAGCGTAGAGGTTATATGCACAACTAGAACACAAAGGAGTTGTGGGCATGGGTATATGCATATTGCTTGCCGTCACTAGTTGATTCTTGATTCAGTGGCATTGTTGGATGAAGTGGCCCAGACTGACATTACGCATACGCTTACGCGAGACTAGTTCTACCGACGTGCTTCGCACACAAGTGGCTAGTGGGTGTTTGTTTCTCCAGCTTTAGTTGAACCGGATTCAATGAACAGGGTTCTTTCCGAAGATCAAAAAGTAATCACTATACCGCGTTGTGATTTTTGATGCGTAGGTAAGAACGGTTCTTGCTCAGCCCGTAGCAGCCACGTAAAACTTGCAACAACAAAGTAGAGGACGTCTAACTTGTTTTTGCAGGGCATGTTGTGATGTGATATGGTCAAGACGCAATGAGATATAAATTGTTGTATGAGATGATCATGTTTTGTTAAAGTTATCGGCAACTGGCAGAAGCCTAATGGTTGTCTCTTTATTGCATAAGATGCAAGTGCCATGTAAATTGCTTTACTTTATCGCTATGCGATAGCACTAGCTGCAAAAGCAATAGTTGGCAAGACGATCATGTGACGGCACACTGATAGAGATCAAGATGATGGATATCCTGGTGTTATGCGGGTGACGATAGAGATCATGACGGTACTTTGGAGATGGAGATCAAAGGCGCAAGATGCATGGCCATATCATGTCACATATTTTGATTGCACATGATGTTTATCCTTTATGCATCTTATTCTGCTTTGTTTGATGGTAGCATTATAAGGTGATCTCTCACTAAATTTTAAGGTAAAAGTGTTCTCCCTGAGCATGCACCGTTGCCAAAGTTCGTCGTGCCGAGACACCATGTGATGATCGGGTGTGATAAGCTCTACGTTCATCTACAGCGGCTGCAAGCTAGTTTTGCACACGCAGAATACTCGGGTTAAACTTGATGAGCCTAGCATATGCAGATATGGCCTCGGAACACTGGAGAACAAAAGGTCGAGCGTGAATCATATAGTAGATATGATCAACATAATGATGTTCACCATTGAAAACTACTCCATCTCACGTGATGATCGGACATGGTTTAGTTGATTTGGATCACGTGATCATTTGGATGACTAGAGGAATGTCTATCTAAGTGGGAGTTCTTAAGTAATATGATTAATTGAACTTAAATTTATCATGAACTTAGTCCTGATAGTATTTTCATATCTATGTTGTAGATCAATAGCTCGCACATAGCTTCCCCGTTTATTTTTGATATGTTTCTAGAGAAAAATAAATTGAAAGATGTTAGTAGCAATGATGCGGATTAGATTCGTGATCTGAGGATTATCCTCATTGCTGCACAGAAGTATTATGTCCTTGATGCACCGCTAGGTGACGGACCTATTGCAGGAGCATATGCAGACGTTATGAACGTTTGGCAAAGCTCGGTATGATGACTACTTGATAGTTTAGTGCACCATGATTTACGGCTTAGGACCGGGACTTCAAAAATGTTTTGAATGCCACGGAGCATATAAGATGTTCCAAGAGTTGAAATTAGTATTTCATACTCATGCCCGTGTCGAGAGGTATGAGACCTCTGACAATACTTTGCCTACAAGATGGAGGAGAATAGCTCAACCAGTAAGCATGTGCTCAGATTGTCTGAGTACTACAATCACTTGAATCAAGTGGGAGTTAATCTTCCAGATAAGATAGTGATTGACAGAGTTCTCTAGTCACTATCACCAAGTTGCTAGAACTTCGTGATGAACTATAATATGCAAGGGGATAACGGAAACGATTCCCAAGCTCTTCGTGATACTGAAATCGATGAATGTAGAAATCAAGAAAAGCATCAAGTGTTGATGGTTAACAAGACCACTAGTTTCAAGAAAAGGGCAAAGGGAAGAAGGAGAACTTCAAGAAGAATGGCAAGCAAGTTGCTGCTCAAGTGAAGAAGCCCAAGTCTGGACCTAAGCCTGAGACTAAGTGCTTTTACTACAATGGGACTAGTCACTGGAAGCGGAACTGCCCCAAGTATTTGGCAGATAAGAAGTATGGCAAAGTGAACAAAGGTATATTGGATATACATGTTATTGATGTGTACTTTACTAGTGTTTATAGCAACCCCTCGGTATTTGATACTAGTTCAGTTGCTAAGAGTAGTAACTTGAAACGGGAATTGCAGAATGAATAGAGACTAGATAAGGGTGAAGTAACGATGTGTGTTGGAAGTAGTTCCAAGAATGATATGATCATCATCGCATACTCCCTATACTTTTGGGATTAGTGTTGAACCTAAATAAGTGTTATTTGGTGTTTGCATTGAGCATGAATATGATTTGATCATGTTTATTTCAATACGGTTATTCATTTAAGTTAGATAATAATTGTTATTCTGTTTACATGAATAAAACCTTCTATGGTTATATACCAAATGAAAATGGTTTGTTGAATCCCGATCGTAGTGATACACATATTCATAATATTGAAGCCAAAAGATGCAAAGTTAATAATGATAGTGCAACTTATTTGTGGCACTGCCGTTTAGGTCATATTGGTGTAAAGCGCATGAAGAAAATCCATGCTGATGGGCTTTCGGAATCACTTGATTATGAATCAGTTGATGCCTGCGAACCATGCCTCATAGGCAAGATGACTAAGACTCCGTTCTCCGGAACAATGGAGCAAGCAACTGACTTATTGGAAATAATACATACTGATGTATGCGATCCGATAAGTGTTGAGGCTTGCGGCGGGTATCATTATTTTCCGACCTTCACAGATGATTTAAGTAGATATGGGTATATCTACTTAAAGAAACATAAGTCTGGAACATTTGAAAAGTTCAAAGAATTTCAGAGTGAAGTGGAAAATCATCTTAACAAGAAAATAAAGTTTCTACGATCTGATCGCAGAGGCGAATATTTGAGTTACGAGTTTGTTCTTCAATTAAAACAATGTGGAATAGTTTCACAAACTCATGCCACCTGGAACACCACATCGTTATGGTGTGTCCGAACGTCATAACCATACTTTATTTGATATAGTGCAATCTATGATGTCTCTTACCGATTTACCACTATCTTTTTGGGGTTATGCATTAGAGACAACTGCATTCACATTAAAAAGGGCACCATCTAAATCCGTTGAGACGACACCGTATGAACTGTGGTTTAGCAAGAAACCTAAGGTATCGTTTCTTAAAGTTTGGGGTTGCGATGCTTATGTGAAAAAGTTTCATCTTGATAAGCTCAAACCCAAGTCAAAAAAGTGCGTCTTCATAGGATACCCAAAAGTAACTGTTGGGTACACCTTCTATCACACATCCGAAGGCAAGATATTTGTTGATGAGAATGGATCCTTTCTAGAGAAGGAGTTTCTCTCGAAAGAAGTGAGTGGGAGGGAAGTAGAACTTGATGAGGTAATTGTACATGCTTCCTTATTGGAAAGTAGTTCATCACAGAAATCTGTTTCTGTGACTCCTACACCAATTAGTGAGGAAGCTAATGATGATGATCATGTAACTTCAGATCAAGTTACTACCGAACCTCGTAGCTCAACCAGAGTGAGATCCGCACCAGAGTGGTACGGTAATCCTGTTCTAGAGGTCATGTTAATTGACTGTGACGAACCTATGAACTATGAGGAAGCGATGATGAGCCCAGATTCCGCGAAATGGCTTGAGGCCATGAAATCTGAGATGGGATCCATGTATGAGAACAAAGTGTGGACTTTGGTTAACTTGCCTGATGATCGGCAAGCCATAGAAAATAAATGGATCTTCAAGAGGAAGACGGACGCTGGTAGTAGTGTTACTATCTACAAAGCTCGAATTGTCGCAAAAGGTTTTCGACAAGTTCAAGATGTTGACTACGATGAGATTTTCTCACTCGTAGCGATGCTTAAGTCTGTCTGAATCATGTTAGCAATTGCCACACTTTATGAAATCTGGTAAATGGATGTCAAACTGCATTCCTTAATGGATTTCTTAAAGAAGAGTTGTATATGATGCAACAAGAAGGTTTTGTCAATCCTAAAGGTGCTAACAAAGTGTGCAAGCTCCAACGATCCATCTATGGACTGGTGCAAGCATCTCGGAGTTGGAATATATACTTTGATAAAGTGATCAAAGCATATGGTTTTATACAGACTTGCGGTGAAGTCTGTATTTACAAGAAAGTGAGTGGGAGCACTACAACATTTCTGATAAGTATATGTGAATCAGAAATAATGTAGAATTTTCTGGAAAGCATAAAGGAGTGTTTGAAAAGAGTTTTTCAAAGAAAGACCTCGATGAAGCTGCTTACACATTGAGCATCAAGATCTATAGAGATAGATCGAGACGCTTGATAAGATTTTTCAATGAAGTACATACCTTGACAAGATTTTGAAGTAGTTCAAAATGGAACAATCAAAGAAGGAGTTCTTGCCTGTATTGCAAGGTGTGAAGTTGAGTAAAGAATCAAAAAACCCCGACCACAGGAGAAAATAGAAAGAGAATGAACAGTCATTCCCTATGACTCAGTCATAGGTTCTATAAAGTATGCTATGCTGTTTACCAATCCTATTGTATACCTTAGCATTTTTCTGGCAAGGGAGTACAATAGTGATCTATAGGAGTAGATCACTGGACAGCGGTCAAAATTATCCTTAGAGGACTAAGGAAATATTTCTCGGTTATGGAGGTGATAAAAAAGTTCGTCGTAAAGAGTTACGTTGATGCAAGCTTTTTACATCGATCTAGATGACTCTAAGTCTCAATCTGGATACATATTGAAAGTGGGAGCAATTAGCTAGAGTAGCTCCGTGCAGAGCATTATAGACATAGAAATTTGCGAAATACATACGGATCTGAATGTTGCAGACCCGTAGACTAAACTTCTCTCACGAGCAAAACATGATCTCTCTTTGGGTGTTAATCACATAGCGATGTGAACTAGATTATTGTAAAACCCACGATGCGGCTATATATCCCACGTGTCTGAGCATGACTTAGAGGCATAACCGCATTGTAGGCATGTCGCAAGAGGGGTAATCTTTACACATCCCATGTACTGAATAAGAAAGAGATAAAGAGTTGGCTTACAATCGCCACTTCACACAATACATAAATATAGCAGTACATCATCCAGAATACAATCAAGGTCCAACTACGGAACCAAAATAAAGACAACCCCAAATGCATAGATCCCCGATCGCCCCAACTGGGCTCCACTACTGATCGTCTGGAAAGGAAACATAGTAATGTCCTGAATCCTCGTCGAAGTCCCACTTGAGTTCGGTCGCATCCCCTGGAATGGCATCATCGGCACCTTCATCTGGTTTTGGAAGTAATCTGTGAGTCACGGGGACTCGGCAATCTCACACCCTCGCGATCAAGACTATTTAAGCTTATGGGTAGGAAAAGGTAGTGAGGTGGAGCTGCAGCAAGCACTAGCATACATGGTGGCTATCTTACGCAAATGAGAGCGAGTAGAGGAGCAAAGCACGGTCGAGAAGCTATAAGATCAAGAAGTGATCCTAGAACTCCTTATGTTCAAGCATAACACGAGACCGAGTTCTCTTCCCGGACTCCGCCGAAAAGAGACCATCATGGCTACACACGCTGTTGACTCATTTTAATTTAAGTTAAGTGTCAGGTTTTCTACAACCGGATATTCACAAATTCCCATCTGCCCAGAACCGCGGGCACGGCTTTTGAAAGTTCAAATCCCTGCAGGGGTGTCCCAACTTAGCCCATCACAAGCTCTCACGGTCAACGAAGGATATTCCTTCTCCCAGGACGGCCCGATCAGACTCAGAATCCCGGTTACAAGACATTTCGACAATGATGAAACAAGACCAGCAAAGCCACCTGAATGTGCTGAAAAATCCCGGTAGGAGCTGCACATATATCGTTCTCAGGTCTCACCTGATAAGCAATCCGTACAACTAAAACCAACCCTCGAGTGTCCCTAAGGTGGCGCTGCAAGGGGCTCTAGTTTGGACCAACACTCAGAGGAGCACTGGCCCGAGGGTTTAAAATAAAGATGACCCTTGAGTCCGCGGAACCCAAGGGAAAAAGGCTTAGGTGGCAAATGGTAAAACCAAGGTTGGGCCTTGCTGGACGAGTTTTATTCAAGGTGAACTGTCAAGGGGTTCCCATTATAACCCAACCACGTAAGGAACACAAAAATCAAGGAACATAACACCGGTATGACGAAAACTAGGGCGGCAAGAGTGGAACAAAACACCAGGCATAAGGCCGAGCCTTCCACCCTTTACCAAGTATATAGGTGCATTAAAATAAACAAGATATAATTATGATATCCCAAATAATAATCATGTTCCAACAAGGAACAAACTCCAAACTTCACCTGCAACTAGCAACGCTATAAGAGGGGCTGAGCAAAGCGGTAACATAGCCAAACAACAGTTTGCTAGGACAAGGTGGGTTAGAGTTTGACATGGCAATATGGGAGGCATGATAAAGCAAGTGGTAGGTATTGCGGCATAGCAATAGAGTGAGCAACTAGCAAGCAAAGATAGAAGTGATTTCGAGGGTATGGTCATCTTGCCTGCAAAGTTCTCCGAGTTGACATAAGCTTGATCCTCGTAAGTGTACTCAACGGGTTACTCGATCATGTACTCGTCTCCCGGCTCTACCCAAGGCAAGAACACAAGCAAAGGAAACAATAATCAACCACGGTGCAATGCGCAAGCAACATGATGCAAAACATGGCATGATATGTGGGATGTGATATGCAATGCATATGCGTGCTCCGGAAGGAAAAGATTGAACCAGGCCTCAACTTGGCAAACCAAGAGTGCCACTGGAAAGATGAGTTGATTTCGGTCGAAATCGATATAAAGATCACCGGAAACGGATGCATGGTTTGCAAATGGCAAGCAAAACAATAATGGCACAATTCTGCGATAAACAGCACGATGCCATATAGAATGCAACAAGAAATTAAGCTACTGGACTCTAACATAGCAACAAAGCACATGGCAGTGATCTACTCAAGATGCTTGACAAAAGATGAACACTGATCTACGGCTAAATCACACAATAGCAGGTTCAAACAAGCATGGCAAAAGTGCAAAAGATATCAGCTTCACAGACTTAGTGAAAATAACATGCCAGGAATTAACATCAGGAAGCAATGTTTAGAGCAAGATAACAACATGCTACAAGAATAGAACATAGCAAACAAAGGCATGGCATGAATTTACTCAAAGAATACAACAAAAGTCCCTTACTGACCATAAGCCAAAAAGGACCATAGGATATGATGGCACCCATGTAAATATAGCAAGTCTTGTTAACAGATTCCGACTTAGCAGAAAACTGGACATGGCAAAAACAGAGTTACGAAGGCACGTTTGCGAGCTCGATGCACTCAACACAAGGTATTTCATGACAAACTAAGCATACTACCAGCAAGAAGGCATGACCAAGAAGCTAACCATGGCAAGAACCATCTCATAGCATGCATGGATCAACTACAACAACCTTGGCAAAATTGATTAACATGTAAACAATCTGGCAGGAACATTTTATAGCAAAAGTAGAGTAAGATTGAGTCATGCTAGGGTGCTCCATAAATGCAAACAGGGACATGGATGGATAGAGCACAACCATATGTCCAAAACATCATTACTAAACATACTCAAAAGAAGCATGGATCTCTCTGTAGCAACATGAGTACATGGCATAAAAATAACATCAGGGAAATGACTTAGTAGAATTCTAAGTCCCTGAAATCAGCAATATCATGAGAGCTACTTTGCATGCTTGTGCTAGTCACCACATTGATCACAAAAATACATGGCATACACCCCTGTAAATATGGCATGGCATAGCCCAAAACACATGTAGAGCTCATGCCCATATGCATCACACAATAATCATGGCAAAAATGACAAATGCTCATAAACTGATAAGAATCATGAACTAACATTTTATAGCACACTTGCAATAGTCATTAGGGCATCAAGATGGACTCGAACAAGCATGATGCAATGGAACAAAATGAACAGGACATCCAGATGAACATTTTGATATATGGCACGCCCAAAACGGAGCTACGGATGCGGAGTTATGACATGATGAATAGAGCTAGAAAAAATAACAGAAAAGGACTTAGAGGAAATAGAGAGGTCAACCCTAGGGTTTCTCAGATCTAGATCCGGGCGGCACGGAGCCCGAGGATGACCGGAATTCGCCTGCGGTGGCCGGAGCTTGGGGAGAAGACGACGGATCTGGCCGGCCCGTCGCCGGAGAAGGGGTTGGCGGCGAGGCGGCGGACGGGCACGGTGGCGCCGGGGCGAGGCAGTGGTCGGACGCGGTGGCGGTGGTGCGCCGGCGGGTGGGGAAGCGACGGCGGGCGAAGTCCGGCGAGGGGAGGCGCGGGGCGCGCGGGCGACCGGGCGGCGGAGCGAGGACGCGGTGGAGGCGGGCGGCGGCTGGGCCCGGCAGGCCTCGGCGGCGCGCGGGTCGGCGGCGGTGACGTGGCGGCGCAGGAGTGGCTGAGGCGGTAGGGCGGACGCGTCCGGTCTGATCCGGACGTGTCCGGCGGCGCGGGGAGGAAGAGACTAGGGTTTTGGACCCGAAAATTCGGAGGAGTGCACATATTTATAGGTAGAGGAGGCTAGGAGAGTCCAAATGAGGTGCGGTTTTCGGCCACGCGATCGTAATCGAACGGCCGAGAGGATGGAGGGGGTTTGGATGGGGTTTGGGCCACTTTGGTGGGGTGTTGGGCTGCAACACACACGAGGCCTTTACGGTTCCCCGGTTAACCATTGGAGTATCAAACGGACTCCAAATGACACGAAACTTGACAGGTGGTCTACCGGTGGCGTACCAAGGCCACTTGGCAAATCTTGGTCCAATCCGAGAACGTTTAACACCCGCACACGAAAAGAGGCAAAAGGGGGCGCCGGAGGACGTATGAGTGCCGGAATGCAAAACGGACAACGGGGAAAATGCTTGGATGCATGAGACGAACACGTATGCAAATACGATGCACATGATGACATGATATGAGATGCATGACATGGACAAAATGCAAAATGAAGACAAAACCCAACCACGAGGGAATATCATAACTTAGGGCCGAAAATGGCAAGAGTTGGAATACAAATATGGCAAGTTACATACAGGGCGTTACAACACTCCACCACTACAAAAGGATCTCGTCCCGAGATCTAGGACTAGAAAAACTCCGGATATTCGGAACGGAGGTGGTCCTCGCATTCCCAGGTGGCTTCTCGGTCGGAATGATGTGACCACTTCACTTTCAGGAATTTGATACACTTGTTGCGAGTCTTGCGCTCAGTTTCTTCAAGAATAGCAACGGGATGCTCATGATAAGACAGGTCTACGTCAAATTTGAGAAGAGAATAATCAAAACTCTACGTCAGGTAGCCTCACCAGAGCGACAAAGGGACTGAGGAGAAAGAATCCTACTCTCCGATATAATCCTATAAGACTCAAAACATTTTTCTAGACTCAACAATGCCAGCGATTCGATCAATCAGGGGGCTCCTAAGTCGGGGAAGGCTCTGATTACCAACTTGTAACACCCACGGTGCGGCTATATCTCCCACGTGTCGGAGCACGACTTAGAGGCATAACCGCATAGTAGGCATGTCGCAAGAGGGGTAATCTTTAGACATCCCATGTACTGAATAAGAGAGGGATAAAGAGTTGGCTTACAATCGCCACTTCACACAATACATAAATATAGCATTACATCATCCAGAATACAATCAAGGTCCGACTACGGAACCAAAAAAAGAAAGACAACCCCAAATGCTAGATCCCCGATCGCTCCAACTGGGCTCCACTACTAATCAACTAAAACGGAACAACACAACGAACACGATCTTCATCGAGCTCCCACTTGACCTCGGTTGCGTCATCTACACTGCTATCATTGGCACCTGCAACTGTTTGGAAGTATCTGTGAGCCACGGGGACTCAGCAATCTCACACCCTCGCGATCAAGACTATTTAAGCTTAAAGGGAGGAAAGGGGTAGTGAGGTGGAGCTGCAGCAAGCACTAGCATATATGGTGGCTAACTTACGCAAATGAGAGCGAGAAGAGGAGCAAAGCATGGTCGAGAAGCTATAATGATCAAGAAGTGATCCTGAAACAACTTACGTGCAAACATAACTCCAAAACCGTGTTCACTTCCCGGACTCCGCCGGAAAGAGACCATCACGGCTACACACGTGGTTGATTCATTTTAATTAAGTTAAGTGTCAAGTTTTCTACAACCGGATATTAAAAAATTCCCATCTGCCCATAACCGCGGGCACGGCTTTTGAAAGTTCAAAACCCTGCATGGGTGTCCCAACTTAGCCCATCACAAGCTCTCACGGTCAACGAAGGATATTCCTTCTCCCAGGAAGACCCGATCAAACTCGGAATCCCGATTACAAGACATTTCGACAATGGTAAAACAAGACCAGCAAAGCCACATGATGTGCCGAAAAATCCCGATAGGAGTCACGCGTATCTCCTTCTCAGGGCACACCGGATGAGACATCCTACGAGTAAAACCAAACCTCAAGTTGCCCCGAGGTGGCCCCGCAGTCTACTCGGTTCGGACAAACACTTAGAGAAGCACTGGCCGGGGGGGGTTAAAATAAAGATGACCCTTGAGTCTGCAGAACCCAAGGGAAGGTGATAGGTTGTTAGGCAAATGTAAAACCAAGGTTGGGCCTTGCTAGAGGAGTTTTATTCAAAGAGAACTGTCAAGGGGTTCCCATTATAACACAACCGCGTAAGGAACGCAAAATCAAGGCACATAACACCGGTATGACGGAAACTAGGGCGGCAAGAGTGGAACAAAACACCAGGCATAAGGCCGAGCCTTCCATCCTTTACCAAGTATATATGTGCATTAAAGTAAACAAGGTATAGTAATGATATCCCAACAATATCCATGTTCCAACATGGAACAAACTTCAACTTCACCTGCAACTAGCAACGCTATAAGAGGGGCTGAGCAAAGCGGTAACATAGCCAAACAACGGTTTGCTGGGAAAGGTGGGTTAGAGGCTTGACATGGCAATATGGGAGGCATGATATAGCAAGTGGTAGGTATCGCGGCATAGCAATAGAGCGAGCAACTAGCAAGCAAAGATAGAAGTGATTTCGAGGGTATGGTCATCTTGCCTGAGATCCCACAAGGAAGAAGAAAAAGTCCATGAAGAAGACAAACGGACGTAGTCGAACGGATCCTCACAAACACGACGTTATCGGAACTAAACCGAAGAAGCAACACCGGAAAGAAGCAAGCAACATGGTAAACAACAATCACATAAGCATGGCATGATGCACAACCAAGTATGATGCATGTCCAGTTTAATGAGGCATGGCATGGCAAAGTGCACAAACAACCCTACAAATTAAGTGGAGCTCAATATGCAACTCTGTTGCATATTGACGGAACACCACGTAACTTATTTAGTTCACTCTCGTTTAGGTACCCAACAATATTAAATGTTGTTAAACATGGCAAGAGGTGGAGCATATGAAAACTACCTATCTAGGCAAATTTAAATGAGGCCGGAACAACAAGCAACAAGTCCGGAGAAATCCTCATGAGCATATATTAGATTTGGAGTTGTTCTGCCCTAAAGCATATTTTATAGTTTTTAAACATGCAAAGCAATGCCACCATGTTAAACTAGGCAATATTCTACCCCATTTATACATATAAATATTAATTAATCTGAGCTACAGTTAATTAGTTATGAATTAAATCATTTTAGCATGTTATTTAAGCAAATTAAAGCAAACATCATTTTTAAACATGTCAAACATGATTGAAAGTTGGATATTATTAAACTAGATGAAATTCTAGTCATATTTCATATATAAAGTTATTACATATGATGCATTAATCATAAGTTATTATATGAATGAAGACTAGGGGGTTTTCTGTAAAACCATAAACTCTGGATAAAAGGATAAATTCGTAGAACAAAAAAAACAAGACATGGGCTGAATCTGAGGCGGACTAGGATGCGGGGAACTGCTCACGCTGGGCCAACAGCAACTGGGCCGGCTCTGTGGGCTGCAGGAAAGAGGTGGCGCTGGCCTTGGTGCAAGAAGCGGCCCAGGGCGCGGATCTCGGCAGGCGAGGCCGGTCCGTGCGCGTGCGGTCGAGGGGCGTGGTCAATGCGGGCAGGGGATCGGGTGGTTCTTGGCGCTGGCCTCGTCCTGTCGCTCGAAGCAGAGGAAGCCAGCAGGCGCGGGACTTGGCGGTCGAGGCGAACAGGAGGGGCGGCGAGGACGACCTGTTGGTGCTGTTCGCCGGCGGGACGACGGCGAGGGAGGAGCAAGGCGGCGGCGTGGGCGACGAGATGGAGGTCGGGAACGGCTCGGTGCAGGGGCATGCTCCTGTGAACAAACGCAGAGAGCGACAGAGTTTAGAGAGGAGAGACATCGAGAAGAAACGGAAAGAAAAGGCAAGGGCCAGGGGACGGCCTGATGGTTTGGTCGCCGGCGACGGCGGGCGCTGGTCTGCACCGGTGGCGCGGGGTCCTGGAGGTGAGGCTCGGGCGAGCTTAGCGCGAGGTAGAGGATGGGTCAAAACGCGACGGCGCGTCTTGTCGCTCAGTGCAGGGTGAAGCAGAGGGCTCGAGGAGTAGCGACGGGCGCGTAGAGGAGGAGCGGTGCCGGGGCTTGTGAACTGCTGTTGTTATCGCGGCGATGAGGCAGCGAGGCGAGGGAGGCGAGACGACGAAGACCTTGGCGCGCCATGGCTCAAAGAAGGCCTCGCGGTGAAGAACTCCGGGAAGCAGTGAACGGGGCGACGACGGGCTCCCTCGGGAGGCGCAGGCATGGCGCCGGTCCAAATAGAGTGCCGGCAGGCGGGGGCTTGCGGTGGAGATCGAGCAGAGGAGGCATGGCCTCGGGCTAGAGGAGGGAGCAAGTTGCGGTTTGCTGTGGTTGCTGATGAAGAAGATAGGGAGGAGGCGAGCATGGATCGAGAGGAGTTGAGTGCTTCAGGAGGAAAGGAAGGTGGATCTGGTTGGTGGATATTTGGATCAGGAGCGATCCCAAGGAAGAAAGCAGGGAGTTGACTGGCTGCGCGAGGAAAAAGAGGGAGGTTGTCGGGCGGCGGCTGAGGGATTCGGTGGATGGATGGGACAAGGCTAGGGTTCCATCTATTTATATAGCACGAGGATTTTGGTTAGGGGTATTTGGTCTTTCCGGTTTTAATCGGACGGTCGAGAAATAAATAGATAGGAAGCCCAAATAAGAAAACGGTGATATTTTATAGATGTTGGGGATGATCCGGACACAACGGTAATGACAATCCGGGTCGGGTCCGGGACAGCTTTCGGACACGCGCGCGAGGAGGTCCGCGGGCTGACGAGAGAGCTTAGGTTGGGTCTGGCGGTAGGTAGTGGACTGTGTAGACGGTTTAGGGAGGAAAGAGAGGGAACGCCCGGCAACAGTTTTCGGAGACCGAAAACGTCTGACGATTTGACCGACTATATTGTCGCTATAGTTATCCGTTGGGGCGTCAAACGGACTCCGAATGCGATGAAACTTGGCAGGCGGCCTACTGACAACAAAACAACATCGCGTGCCAACTTTCAACCTATTCCAAGAACATTTTTCGGTCACTTATAAAATAATATTTCGGAGATGCCGTGGGCGCGTGCAAGTATGATTAGGCTCAAAACGGACAACAGAGAGAACGGAGAGACCCGGAAGGATGCAAGTTTTGAAAACATGATGATGCAATGCATGTGATGACATGGCAAGATGCAACACGCAAGCAAATGACAAGGCAACAACAGTAAATAACTGAAAAACACCTGACGCAACGGTCACGGTCTTGAGGCGTCACAACATAAGTGCCATGGATCACGCTCTGATGGACGGCCGCGACCCCAACGCCAGGTGTTTGACTTTGACCATGCCGAACTGGCACTGGCAGTCCCTCCAGCCGCCTCCCTTCCCCAGCCGCCTCCAGCAGCAACGGCCGTACCTCTCTGAAATCCGCGCTTACACGGCGGTCGGCGATCAGCTCTGGGTCTCCGCCGTTGACGACGGCACGTTCTGCTTCGACACAGAGAGCGGCGCGTGGAGCAATGCCCGCCGGTGGGCGCTGCCGTTCAGAGGCCGCGCCGAGTACGTCCCCGAGCACAGGCTCTGGATCGGCTTCTCCGACAGAGGCGGGCAGCAGGAGCTCTGCGCGTCGGACCTCGCCCTCGCCGCCGTGTCCGCGCGGAGGCCACTGGTGTGGCAGAACCTGGGGAGTGATCTGGGGTTGAGGTTCTGGCCGAAAGATTGGCAGCTCATGTCGACCGACCTCGTGCCGCTTGGTTCCGGCAGACTCTGCACTGCCAGGTTCTTCCTGACCGAGGACGAGGACAAGTCGGAGGACATGTTCTGCCATACCCCACCGCCCGACATCTCAAATAATTTCATGGTGCTCGTCGGGGTGGAAGTGGTGTCCGACGAAGAAGGAAGGCTCCGCATGATCCGGCACAAGTTTCAGCGTTACACCTTCGGCCGAGACCGTGCCTTTCCGATGTGATCCACACTTCATCTCCTCTAAATGTAGTACACACTTACACAGTCTGTTCTCGCTTAGTTGCGGATGTACCGAGGAAATACAACGCGGTTCGTATTAGCTTCCAATCTTCTTGTGTGGTCGAGTACTCCAACCTTGTGCAGGTTGGAGTAATGTAAACCTGAAGTAGTCTATCTCTGTCTGACGCTCTTGATACTACTCGGTGCAATGGTAGATATTTCAGCTGCGTTAAGGCGTGTAGGCAGGTACTCCCTTCGTTCCAAAATAGATGACCCAATTTTATACTAATTTTGTACTAAAGTTAGTACAAAATTGAGTCATCTATTTTGAAACGGAGGGAGTAGGAGACACTAGCTCCTTGGTTGTTCTGTACTTCTGTTGTTACCAGCGAGGCGCTCTGTTGTGCAACCAACTACTGTAGATGATGTGTTGCAAAGACTTTGGTGCCTCCCTGTAAAAAAAAAAGTCTGGTGCCGCTTGCATCCTGAGTATCCCGAGTTCTTCCGCCTGATGATCCAAGATAGCGAGTGACCCGGAACAAGAACTTGCTGGCGGGAGTTGCCTGGGCTGAACCCAGTGTTATTCTGCCAACAAGGATCTCTGCATTCACCTATGGTTTAGTTCCCTGCGAGAAAGGTATTCAGTTCGGTAATACTCCCTCCATTTCATAATATAAAAGCGTTTTTAACACTAGTGTAGTATAACAAATGTTCTTATATTGTGGGACGGACGGAGTAGTTACAAGTGCTATTCCGGATCGCGGCTTGTGTTCCTCTTCTCCTTCTTTGTACAGGTTTCAGGACGCAGGCTCAGTGCCCAAATATTCATCGAGCAAGCAGCCGACAGTTCTGTCTCAGTCACAACACAGCAATTTCGTATGCCTTTCAGTTTCAAGGCTGCTAATTCAATTCCGCAAGCATATAAGTATATGCATGGGATCCAAACAATCACTACAGAAGGTCTGGCTCAAATAAAAAAGGTAGTTGGGCCCTAAAAAGTGAGCTGAGCCACCAACTTATTTGAACAACGAGGATAACGAAGTATATTATCAAGTACACAACTCTGAAAGAAACCAACAGGTTTAATCTTGCAAAAACATGGCAACATATGTCATCGAAACTCTCAAAAACTCTAGAAAATACTGCATATAGGAAGGACTCACGCCAACGCCAGCCACAAATCGTCATGTCTTCAAATTTAGCTTGGAACGATAACAGATTTAGCAGTCGCGTGACCACTCGCGTGCCTCGTCCTGAATGATAACGAAGGAGACGATGAACATCAGGCTGCGCCGCGTAGAACACGCAGTCATCCTTTTCCTCCAGACCTACCAGGCCGAGAGCAGGGAAGCCATCCCCTTTCTCAGGGCCGGCCGGCAGCCACCGCATGCAGACGACCACCGTGATTTCAACTTGCCTCCTGGGCCTGGCAGAGACGGTCATGCAGTGGGTCGCACCGAGGAGAGGATGTCATGCATGTTTGATGCGAGAACGAGCAGTCGACGGGCATTGACTCAGGGCTCCTTGCCACACAGGGCGCAGCGCGGCGAGCAAGTCCGTGGAAGTCCAGCATCTTGCAGCCAGGCCAGCGACGAAAATGGACAAATTTGACCTTTCTCTGAAATTTTCACCGCAAAATGAACCGGATATGAGAAAAAAAAGAGAGCACAAACTGACCCTTTTGCACGACGGCCTAGGCTAGGGCACTATGCTTGATGGCACGACAGCTGCACCTATCGAGGGCGTCGTGTTGTCTAGCATGGCGATCCAGTCCCGAGCGCCATCAAAAAGGCTTCATTTGTGCTGAAGTTTCTAAAAGGGTCAAATATGTCCACTTTCATTGTCTTCGGTGCCAGAGCAGCTTCCAGTGCGGTGCGGCGCTGTCGTCCTGGAACATGGCAGAGTAGCAGAACAGCACCATCGAACATTAGTAACTCGGTCAGTACAACATATAATTTTTTAAAACTCTATTATTTTCAGATATATTAGGGGTTTCAAGATTTAATTGACAATTTGGTAACGTATTCCACATAAGGCAATATAGCAGCATTTGATCAAAATCTGTAGTGTAGCATATGAAACAAGGATTTACACACTTATCGTCAAGTGAACACCTAAAAACTCAAACAAGAACGCTAACATGCATGCTTCAACTTATATATGCAGGGTACAAGTAAGAAAACTGTAGGTCCATTTTCAGGTTCAGAGTGAGAATCTTAGGATTTTCAGGTAAGAAAACTGTAGGCACATGAGGCAATATATAACAACATTTGATCCAAATCTGTGAACCTCAAGCTGGAAAAGAGTACATGTAAAAATTGTAGGTCCATTTTCAGGTTCAGAGTGGGAATCTAGGGTTAGCTCATGTAAAGCAGGGGAATCAGCCCTCTTAGCATCTGAAGCAAAATTCAGTTGGGAATCTATGGAGCCAGAGGTGACTGAATAGAGTATACAGAAGGTAGTACTAACCAGAAACACTTGAAGTGTGCTATTTCATTTCTTGGAGCCAAAAGCCTCTCGTAGGTCAATTAGGTTCACTGTCTTTAGTGATGTAGAATTTTTATTTGCCGATTTGGACCGAGCTGTTGGCTTGAAAAGGAGCATCACTCTCCGTTGTAGTTCTGGCAACTGAGTTGGCCATAACAAGTAGAGTGCGGCTTCAACCTGTTTCTCTGTTATCTGGAAAAATAAGAGTCAAGTCAATCAACAAACCAATAATGTGCACATTTTGGTATGTCTAGTCTGGGCGCAGACGATGTAAATACCTCGTTCTTTAGGGCGTGCGTCACCAGGCACCTGGAGAAACGCAGTCTGGAGAGAAATGTATCGCGATATGCTTTCTCAGGATGTACAAACACGTCTCTCAGTCCTTCCGGCGATGATTGATCATTTCGATCGTATGCTCTTAGCACCCAGCTTGGTGCAGGAAACTTCTTCGACCCTGGCGGGTCCAATGCATCCCTAAAATTTTGTCCGTATGTCCCGTACGACGAGCTCGAATGGAGGATAATATTAGTATAGATACTGATCCGCGCGGACGAGCACAGCGTGACAGGATGACTGAAAATGATAGACCTCCTGTCAAGATCCTTGTAGTCAAGGGTTTCCTCCGATTTAAGCATTCTAATTTCTGCTATTAGGTTCTCCACGAGCATCGGAAAGCGGGTCACGCGGGCCACATTGTCTTCCACGAAGTGCTTCTTCAGTATAGAAATTATAGCTTCAAGGTCACTCCGGTAGCCCTCGGCGTCAAGTTCATGCCAGACGGAGTCTATTTCCAACACATCGTATAAAGGTAGGAAGAAGATATCCTTCTCTTCGAATTTTCCCTGGAGAGATTTTCCGGAGGAATGGAGTCTTTCAACGCACTGCAATAACTGTGTCAGGATCATTCTGCCGCCCTCACCTAGCATTAGTACGCTCTCAGGGGCGCCTGGCCAGCGTAGTGACGCTGGTACGTCAACTGCCTCAAGCCACTCTTCTGTAGCTTGAATCTTATCGCTCAAGCTTATTTTGCCCAGTTTACTTGAGTCTGTCCTACTAGCACCTGATCCAGTATCACCTGCCTCTCGTACTCCTCTTAGCCTTGGACAAACTGATATTCTGCTACCTTCACGGATGTTGGGCAGAATAACAAGTTCGTTGCCTTGCCAAATCCGACCATTACACTCGTAAGAGCAGCCTTTGATGATTGATTTTCTTCTTCTTGACGCACCAGTAACAGCGGATTCTATGGTTTCTGATATATTGATAACTCTATTAGCGGTCATGTGTGGATAAACTATTTCAACCTGCAAATACAGTAGAAACATTAACGCCCTGAAGATTGAACAAAAATGGGCATCAGAAAAGGAGAATTGTGTTCTTACGTTTATGGGCGTCTTCAGGATTCCAGCTGCATGCCTGGTGCTAACAGGGGTTGACACACCATCTCCACTTCTTTTCACACAGTCGGGTGCAAGAAATGCAGTAGCACAGCGGGACAGCGTAGGCTTGATGGTTGGCTCCTTCTCGGCAGAACTGGAGGGAAATCGTTAAATCCGGTAAAACATGTCATTTAGTTACCACTTGGGGGCAAAAGGTGGTAAGAATTTTTAACAGGGGTAATTTTGTCACAGGCACAACTTGGGGGTAAAAAATGGAATAAACTCTATTACACTAATATAATTTCCCACTACCCAGGTCTTCACACACCAACATCAACAGAAACCATAACCCCAAAACCATAAGCTAGTACATCTTTATAAAATTCCAACGAGACTATTAATTTATTTCCAAGTATATATAACGCATATAAAAATAGAGAACAACCGTGAGGAATGATTAGTACCTCCTTCTTTTCTTTTTAGTTCGCATATTAGATTTGTCTTCAAGTCAATGCAAATTTTTCGAAGTTTGTTCCAGTTTATACAAAAATATATGAATATTTACAATAACAAACAAATATCATTAGATTCATCATGGAATGTACTTTCATATACTTATTAGGTATTGTAGATGTTCAGACTATTAAATATATGTTTGGTCAAATTTTATAAAATCTAATATGGTGAGTAAAACAAACGGATGGAGTACATGAGCTGGCTCAGGAGAATAGGTGTAATCCAAATTATCTTGTACCTTTTGATTTGATCTTGATGGTTGATTCTTTCAGCACGAACTCTTTGTACTTCTTCCATTATCTGGAAATATTAGGCAACAAAAGATAATGGTCAATTCTTAGTAAACAATAACGTATGTTCCAGGGTGCATATCAAGTTTTTAAAGTGTTGATGAATATATGTGGGCCACCCAACTTTCTTATTATCTTTGGATTTTTTATTTTAATGATTGGTGCATGAAACTTAACATGGTATCAAACCCAAGAGATCTTGGGTTCAAGTGTCGGCTGTGCAATTTAAATAAAGATCACCCTCTTTCTGTCCATGTTTAAGCCTTATTGAGCCCTTATTGAGTCACACATGAGAGGGGTGTTGAAGTATATGTGGGATCAGGAAAAGACTGGGTAATCCACATATACTTCAGCACCAAACTCATGCTGGCTCGCTAAGTAGATATTACCTTCACATTACAGAAGTTGAGGGACTCTTGCACATATAGGATCACTGTCCCAGGCTTTAAAAGCGATGTGCAGATATATCTGAGTAGACAATAAGTGTCAAATAATACATGTTATTCAAACAGATCATGCAAATAAGGCAATAATCCGCTGCAAACTGACAGCATTAACTAACAATGGAGAACTTATATTCAGAAAAAAGCCCCATCTGTTGTGAACGCAAAATCATGATCTTAATGTATTGTGCTTTGTCCAATGACGCTGCTGCCAACACAAGAGATACAAACTGAACAACGAGCGAAACAACAGGGAAAAACGTGAGCCAACATGAGACATAGCAACCGACCGCCCAAGAGATAACATGTGAAAAGAGTGTTTCTAATCCTACAGATTTAAGAGGCAAATTCGATATTTTACCGCTTACTTGTCACATTGTGATAGCTTTTACCCAATTTTATCATTTGTCTCCTAACCGAGAAGTTAGATTCATTTGTTAGGACGACGTGGCAGATGATTAGACAAACAACTCGGATGTGTACTCGTCCAGAGCATACTTCATTATGTGAGGTTTCATCAAATTTTAGTCAAAGTCTATGAAATTTTGTCAATTATACCAAACATGTTTGACTAGCTGCACCAGTCACCACATTGCTCCCACACCGCATGAAATACATCCCTAGTGAATAGCGGCCCGAGTTGCCCGTCTAATCCGCTGTCATGTCATCATGGCACGTTGATGTCATTTTGGAAAAAAAATAGGCCATGACAAGATCACAAAATGTGGAAGCTTATTCAAAAATGGATAAATAGTGTCATAAAACGTAATGTAGGAGATAAAACCTTGAATCAAACTATTCACACACAAAAAACCTTGAACCAAACTTACAAATTTAAAACTTCCTCAAAGAAGGGTTCAAATATGGCACCCTGGTTCTAAAAACTAAAAATGCACACCCAATCAATACATGAGATCGGACACCCAGTCACCCACCACTTCAAAGCACCCATTTCATAAATAAATAAATAAAAACCCTTCAAAGCAACCCTGCCAAAGAAAAGAAGACCCCAGAATTTGATAGAACAGTACAGTCGGCAGGAATAAAGCACTAGAATGCTATTCCCTCCGTCTCATAATATAAAAACGTTTTTGTCACTACACTAGTGTAAAAAACACTCTTATATTATGAGACGGAGGGAATAGTAGATTTGATCAGCAACGTACATGCAGTATATATAACTGGAAGGAGGAGGGTGTTAATTAGGGGAACGGATCGGGAGGGAGAGATCACGGAGCTTACCAAGCAGCGTAACGGGTCGTTGTCGGCGACGCTGCGGTTCGCGCGGATCATCATCCCCTTCCATATGGTCCCAGCCCTAGCACCCGCAGGGCTGGCGAGCGCCTTCTTCGACGCCTGCGCGAGATCGACGTCGGGCGCCTCCGCTGCAGTAGGCGACACCACCATGGCTTCCGATCAAAAGGAGGTGTGCTCGAGCTCCTCGACGATCGTCGATGGCTAGACCGTGCGGAGCGGGAGAGCCGGCGGCTAGGGCGAAGGACAAGGCGTCGCAGCCCTGTTGACTCAAGACGCCTCTCTCTCGATGGCTGCTTATACGACCCTGCACTTTATGCCATTTATTATACAGCGAAACAACCGGCATCCAGCAAGCTGCATTTTCCTTTTTCATAAGCGTTTTTGTTTTTGTTTTTTAGGGGTTTTATAAAAAAATTTGTAGAGACCACTTTTTTGAGGGATTGTAGAGCACACATTATGAGCCCCGCATGACTGTGCCGGCCACGAATGCTAAACACCGTTAAGGGTGTGTTTGGTAGACTGCATCATTTTTTTTTGCTTTATTCCATCCGTGAGCCTGGCTGAGTAAATACAGGTAAAACTCATGTTCTGCATGTACTCCCTCCGTAAAGAAATATAAGAATGTTTAGATCACTAAAGTAGTGAACTACACATGAGATACAACATTACAGTAGAGTGCATCGACGACTGGGATGGATGATGGTTGCGACACCGCGTCCGACGCGATCGGCACAGTCACATGCGAGCACCCCCGTAGGCGGTGCAGCAAACCAGTTGCTAGCGTTGTCGGCGCAGGAGAAGTGCGTGAAGAGGGTGCCGAGGCAGAGGGCGGGGAGGAGAAGTGCAATTTGGACACGATGGTGGCTTAAGTGTAGTTGGCCACGGGCGAGGAGGCTGAGAGGAACGACGCCTTCGGTGGCGCCGGGCACGACATGGTGCCCATACGGCAAGGTTGACGATCTGAATTACATGAACACCTTAGTACAATACAATAAGGAGATACATATATACTCGTCTACGATACTCAAAAAAGAAAGTGTACAACACAAAAATCGTGTGAAATAGCGAGATAAAGTGATTGGTCAAAAGAAATTTCAAATGGTCAACCATGTGCAACTAGTTTGACAAAATTCATCCAAATAGCTCTAAACATGAACACGAAGTTCAACATTTACAGCCAAAGAAACTACAAACAGATCACTTGAAGCGTTGAGCACTTTTTAGTGTAGAGCTTATTTTGAATCGAGGTATTGTTGTGCAGATTAGAAAGGACTAGGTGGAGGAGTGTCACTAAAATAGATCACACATATGCATTTATGCAGTCCACTAGGTAGATATACTCATATATGACCATCAAAACATTGAAGCCAACGCAAAAGTTGTACACGAAGAAGAAGCGCTCCGATGAAGAACGGTGAAGAAAAGAGCTTAGGCAGAAAAGTTCTGCCACAATAACAAAAACATGTTGCCATGACTAAGAATTCTGCTGCCACGGCAGCAATTTTTGAAACTGCTGCCACGACAGCGTTTTTGCCACGGCGGCAGTTTAGGCTGAAATCTGTTTTAGGACCGCTGCTATGGCAGCGTTTTTCTGCTGCCACGTCGGACAAAAAGGCTGCCATGGCAAATTTTTGCAAAAATGCGCGTGAGGACGATGTAGACTTCACCAACGAAAAAGGCTACCATACGAGGAGGGTACCTACTAAAGAAATAAAACTCATTTTGAAAAGTAACGATATGAAAAGAGGAAGAAGTCGAGCTAGAAGAAAAAATCCCATAATAACAATGGTAGATGTGTGTATAAGAGGTCAGACCTTACAGCAAGATCACTTGGTTGTCTTACGTTCATGGCAGGATCGTCCTGAGCTCAAAACACGTCCATCGAAAGATGAACAAGAGTCACATAGAGATGTGATTGACAAGTTTGCCCACCGTGGAATTATTTGTCATCAATAATGTACACATCAATGATGAACAACTAAGACATGAATCTTGAATCGCTTAATATCAATTATGAGAGATGTTGATTTGAGTGTGAGCGCACTTTAAAGTTAAAATTGTTCAATTACTAAGTGCAATTAGTTATGAACATTGTATAAGTGTAATTTCAATTATAATATCTTGCATTCCACTTTTCTTCTTCAAATTGATTAGATGTTTAAAATTACCTCAATAAGACTTTACGATTGATCAACCGCAAAAATAAAAAACTTTACGGTTGATAATGTAATGTGAGGATCGTCCTCGAGAAGGACTATGTCCTATTGCATGTTTTCAATACTCTCCCGTTGATACTATGGATGATGAGACTCGTGTTCTTCGATTCAAAAAACAGGAATTCTGTCACGGTGGCACGAACGGCGACGAGGATGTGTGCGGCCATGGCGGGCAGAGCAGATCACGCGGTGGGAACGTGGCCGGCCGAAAGTTCGTCTGCCGACCGGCGCCTAGCGTGCACATTGGCTCGACGTGCCCTTTCCAGTTCACACCCGTATCCATATAAGCTTTACTCGATGACAATGTATGATAAATACAGAATCGATGAGTGTATATGTGCGGACCCAATAGGATTTGGAATACAATATGGTTGTGTAGTCGGTGTAAAATATGGTCAAATGGCGAGACGTGCCGGTGGACAGTACGCAAAATTTATCTACTACGGCTCACCGTCCCCGGCCGGACACACACGGCTAGCATCTTGGCGCTGACGATGTCGTAGGTATAGAGTTCGCGGTAATTATTGCGTGCGTTGCAGTGGATACTTGGCTAGCATGCCCGGCCGTGCGTCGAGACGGCGATGATCGGCGATGGGCGCGTTCGTATGCCGCTGGCTCTTGCTTACATCCTCGGCAGGGGGCGCCCGAGGCGGTCGCCCTCGGTGAAGATGTGGTTGCGGGTGATGTCGCTGAGCTTGGTGCACCCGCCGAGCGCCATGGTGAGCTCGAACTCCTCCCGCATCATGCGCAGCACGTTCCGCACGCCGGCCTCGCCCTCCGCCGCCAGCGCGAACACCACCGGCCGCCCGATCTGCAAACAAGAATTTACAGGGTGAGAATTCAGTGCTAAACATACGTACGCGGTATGTACAGTGACTGGTGAAGGGTCGATCGGTGGCTTACGAAGACACCGGAGGCGCCGAGGGCGAGCGCCTTGAAGACGTCGGTGCCGCGGCGGACGCCTCCGTCGAGGTACACCGGGATGCGTCCCTGGGCGGCCGTGACGACCTCCTCGAGGGCGCTGATGGTGGCCGGCACGTAGTCGAGCTGGCGGGCGCCGTGGTTGGACACGATGATGCCCGCCGCGCCGGAGTGGACGGCCAGCCGAGCTGCGCGCGCGCGGGTGTCCACGGAAATCGACGATGTCAGCCTATCTTTGCATCCGTGGCTCTCAATTCAAAGCTAAGAAGAAGAGATGGCGAGATGGGTTACCGTCTTCCGCGGTGATGACTCCCTTGACGAGGATGGGCATGGTGGTGATGCTCTGCAGCCACTTGACGTCCTTCCAGCTCAGGGTGCGGTCGATTTGGCCGGCGACGTACGACGCCAGCCCGGAGTCATTGGCCTGCAACCGATCGAGATGGTAAGCAAAATTTGCAACGTCGATTTTGGTAAGCCGAGGAACGGAGGGAGGAATGAAGGAAGGCGGGTGAACTGACCTGGTCCATGGTGCCGAGGTTGAGGCCCTCGAAGTTCTTGAGCGTGAGGCCCGGCGGCAGCACGAACCTGTTCTTGATGTCGGCCTCGCGGCGGCCGAGGCGCGGGGTGTCCACGGTGAGCGCGATGGCCTTGAACCCGGCCTTCTCCGCCCTCCTCACCAGCTGCTCCACCACCTTCCTGTCCTTGTACACCTGCAAATCAAGCACCCATCGTCGTCCATGGCGCATCGCAGCCAACCAAGATGATTAGCTTCAGATACCCATGCCATGCATCGATCTGTCTGACACCAACAGAGATGGATGTGGTGCTTACGTAGAGCTGGAAGAAGCGAATCCCCGGCCCAGTCGAGGCCACCTCCTCCACGCTCGATGTAGCCCACGATGACAGCGTCTGGTAACAAAAATAGAGAGCAAAGTGTTTTCAAGCTCAGGATCACACACACACACACACGCACACGACATGAATTGGTTGGATTAACAGGAGCATACCATCACAGTTCCTGCTGCTGACGCTGCCCGTGCTGTTGCGTACTCTCCTGAATTAATCAACACACAAGGGGTCTCAGTTAGCTCGAGAAACACAAGACATACTCTGGTTTCGCAGGTGTGTTGCACAGAGTCAACTCTGGTTTGACGATTGTTCACTACGTATCTACGGTAGTTAACTCTGTCTCAGTGTATCAGTATGGTTCACTGTAGTATTAGTGTATGAAGCTGATGTTTCATGTTGAATGTGGTAATACTATTATTTGGGCTAGATGCATAGTTCCAATCTAAGGAAACCGGCTAATCGCAAAGTAAACACGAGGAAAGAGTGCTCGAGTTGAGTAACCAAGTACCTTCTGGGTGAGCCATCTTCTGAAAGGCGGTGGGGGAAATCATGATGGGCATGGATATCTTTATTCCCAGCACAGATGTGGTCATGTCGATGGTCGACACGTCGATCAGTATGCGAGGGCGAAACCTGGTCACACATGAATTAGTTCCGTTAGATTGAGGGGCCATTGATAAAAAGAAACGCCAAACATCTTACCAACTAATGTTACGAGCAGTGCTTGCAAACATGATTTGATTCTTGCTAATCAATATACTACCCCTTTCGTGCAAAATATAAAATGTAGCGAGGTAGGTTGATGTGTTCAACATCGCCGATCTACTGGCATAGGAGCTTGGTACACGCGTAGGCGAGAGATTACATGGTCGAGGGCGAGACCGTGACATGGAAGGAGGGGATGGGAGGCATGGCGGAGCCAGGGCCTCCATGTCACTGTAGCTACGATGATCGTTGCGGTCAACAAAGGGATTGGCCCTCATGCCTTGGGCCCATGCTAGGGGCCTGGTTCCTATCTCCGCCCCTGATGGGAGGCGGCGGCGGAGAGGTGAAACACATAGCCGCTTATCGCATGGGAGAGAGCGGAACGGAGGGATTTGGGTTCAAGTTGGCACCCGGTGGTAGAGGTAAATTTTCTGCTCTAAAATTGACGAGTCAAGGCAACAGACAATGAGAGATTCTTGGTAGATTGAGCACATCCTAATATCATTTTAAGGAAATGACATACTATGACTTGACACTTCACAAACTTTAGAAACATCTGTTTAACTGCACCTAATCTTCATAGTCTTGAACTTCAGACTTCTCAAGTTATCTGCTAAATCCGTATAATCAAAAGACACTCTACCAAGTTTGATAGATATTTAACGATACATATATAAATACATTATGATACATCAAGGGACATACGATAAATTGGTGGAATAATGTGAAATTATTGGTTTCCTCTTTGCTTAATGCCGAAACACATTGTAAAAAATTAATACACCAAAATATATTTTAAACACTATAAACTAAATAATACAAACAAATTTTGTAACAAAATATAGTTTTAGTGTCGTACAAGAAATGTATATCTAATGGTGGATGTTGAAACTGTATTTGCACATCGATATAAATGATCTTTTTTTTATTGTTCATGATACTTGTTATACTAAAAAATGTTTTTATATATAATTTATCAAATAATGTCTTAACAAAACAACATATATTAATGGCTATGTGAGTTATGTCAGGGTAAAATAGTTCAATATAAATATATAGATAATGATATTATCTTTAACCTATCCTATAGCACGTAAAATATTTTGCCCGTCACTGCCAACGGTGCATATTAGCGTAGTGTAATTATTTTTCTTTAAGTACTACCACCTGATTATGTTTTTTATCCAATAAATTGATAATGATAACCCATCATGTCGTGTTACATAAGAAAACAACCATTCCTTCCGAAAAAGGAATCATGACGATAATATTCAAAAATGGTTGTTGTCACTGTATTACTCAAAGAAGAAGGTAGTGAAGCCGGAACTAAATGAATAGGCAAGAGTGGACGTTGGAATTGTGATAATAATTGAGATCAACCTGAATCATTCACGATGTGGAGTTAGGCAGAGTCACGAGCGAGGTTCTGGAACATTGAATCAGACATCAAAGGATTTGGGATAGACATCATTGTGGAATAGTTTTGAGGTTTAGATTTGGAATGCACGTTAAATTACTGGAAATTACTATTTTTACTTTTGGTTGGTTTTGATAAAACATGGTCATCCCACCTACTTTTTGACTCAACGAAGCGACTCATGATGGCTAAAGATGTCTTCTCATATCACCCACAAAGTAAATTTCTTTGAAGAATAGTCCCCAACCTCTTTCTTCCTTCCTTCGCCTATTTCTTGTATAGGTACTCAACAAAGAGGTCACAAAACATCACTGGAAGGTGTCCTCAAGGACCATCATAGAAGAGGAGGAAGTGTGGCAACATAAAGATCGTTGGAGAAGAGGAAAAGGGCAACACTAGAGGTAGAAGAGGATGGAAGAGGAGAGTGTGCCATTGTGCGGCGATGTTTGGATGGGAGGGAGACAAGTTGGGGTTAGGATGAAGGTGTTCTATGTATTAAATGCTAGAGGTGACCATGATAGTTCAATGTAGATTTAATAACTAGAAAAGTTTGTGTGAATGTGTTTCGCACAATTTTGGCAACTTTTGTTGAAAAGCTCCATCGAAATTATGCTATATATTAACTATAACTTTTGCTAGGTTGTGGACGGAATAGCAACAAGTGTAACTATGAAATTGTCAAGTTGTATAGTATACCTATACCTATTCCAAGAAGGTATTATTGCGCACATAAGAGGACAATTCAACCATTAATGTTGTTTACATTTTTCATCGCAAACGAAAGTGCTTTCAATCGATGAAACTGTTGTTTCAAATTCCAATTTCATCGGAAAAGGAAATGATGCTTCTACTTTAGTTAATACAGAAGGATACCCGCTTGGAGGGTAGTACTAACACTATAACTGTTGCTCGCATAATATACAGACTCGGATAATAAAATGGACTCCCCCACAAAAAAGGATAATATAATGGACTCAAACACAACACTGAGTATAAATGTTTCTTTCTCTCCACATATTTTTGAACTATTTTTACAATAATTTGTGAAAGCATTGAATGGTTTGTACAGTTTAATAAATCTATATAGCTCCTAAAAAGTGTCCGATAAAACATACCAGAGCAATTTATAATTCCAAGGCCAGTATAATATTCCCTTCGTTCCGAATTAGTTATCTTAAATTTATCTAGATAAGGATATATATCTACACACGATTTAGTGTTAGGTACATCCGTATCTAGATAAATTTACAACAACTAATTTGGAATGGAGGTAATACTTATGATCAGGTTAAATCCGATGACCACTATTTTCATCATCAGTGCCCTAAACGTTTAAGATAATCTTGTTTGGAACTCAAAAGCCCAGAGCTCGCTCGACCCACACATGCATGTGTAGTATACTCCCTTCATTCCTAAATATAAGTCTTTGTAGAGACTTCACTATAGACCATATACGGATATATATAGATGCATTTTAGAGTGCATATTCACTTATTTTGCTTCGTATATAGTCCATAATGAAAGCTCTACAAAGACTTATATTTAGGAACGAAGGGAATACAGGCGTTAAACCAGGTTAAATAGACAAACTAAAATTATTTGGCTTACAGGATCCTGGAGAATGCCTCCCTGTTCTCCTTGAGGGTCCACTCGTCCTCCGCCCCGGACGCGTAGTAGTCGTAGGCCATCTTGGGAAGCTTCCGCTTCGCGATGGCCTGGTACTCCGATACATTGGTGACCGTCTCCGCCATGATTGCCTGGCTAGCAGCGACGAACCCCTCACCACTCTGCAACCAAGAATAGAACAGGGCGAGCGTGTTAGACGGTAGAGCTAGATCTTCCTCCAAAACGGCCGTCGTTTACATGCAAAAAACTTGGGAAGATGAAAGTATGGACGCCCTTTCTTTTAAAGCAACAAGCCGAGCTACTCCAAAAAAATAGTATGATGGCAGGTTCCATGGCTGGAGAAACAAAAAGGGACACCTTTCTTGCAGAGTGCATGCAGATGCCCATTTTGTTTCTGCATAAAAGATATAAATACTGCTCTTTCAGCAGAAAAGCAAAACCAACGAACAATTTCCTAGGAGAAAACAGCGAAACAAACCGACGCGCGATTCATTTTGGCAGAAATGATAAAGGAACGTGGTGAAGCTAGCAATGGAACTTTGGAACATCGGTAAACGCAAAGTCAAGAAGAAACAAACACGAAATCCTCACTGCTCCTACAGAGGATCGAACCAACAAAGAGACGGAAGACAAAGGAAAAGCTACAAAGGCACTCCCCAATCCTCGTACTCTTTCAACAGAAACACAGGCAGACCGAGCTCGAGAAGAAACTGCGACGCATGAAGCGGGTGAAGGAAGAACATGGATGGAATGGAATGGATTGCGCTTTACCTTAGAGGAGGACGCAGGCGGGAGAAGGGAACACGAACGGGAGGGAGTGCTGGGGAGTGCAAGTGATATATAGTAGCCAGGGGATAGCAGATAGGGGGAGGCTTCAGCTGCGCATGGAGACAAAGATGCAGGGAGACGTGGAGATAGTTGAGGGGGAAAGGCAGGGGTGGAGGTTACGGATGAGCTATTGGAGGTTGGGATGAAGGGTGGCTCCTCCTACACTGCTTCCTCATCCACTTGACATCATCATGAGCACCCAAGCCAACGGAGAAACACAATAAAAGAGGCTCATTTTCTTTATTTTTTGTGTTTCCGTTGCAGCAGATTATCTCCTCCCTGACCTTCTCTCGGAAAATTGTAAGAAATTAAAGGCCGTGGCAACCAATTGTCTTGATCACCGGTGAGTCCAGGTGATCTTGTCGGGTGATTGCTGGACAGCAGAAGAGATATTAGGCGCCCGTACTCGGCAGCCAATCTACGGTTTTTGAAAATTTTATGGTACTGTATCTTTTTTTTTAAGAATTATGGTACTGTATCTTGATATATGGTGCGTTTGGTTTGGTTGCTCTAGTGGGACTGTTTGGCGATAATGGGGTACATACAGGGACCAGTGACCATGTTCACTTAAGGACTCGGTGAACGAACCTGATACACCCACAAGACCTGCGTCAGCCATCGCAAGAGGTTGCCATGCAAATCTGCTCCGTCTTGGTCGGAGACACAGGACATCACATGGCCTTTACAAGTCTCGTGTCATACAGTTTTCAAAAGGCAAAAGTTCAGAGCTATGGTACAAATCATGCTCTGCATAAACGACAGTCAGGCAACAAGGAGGATAAGAAACAACGCGCTTCAACTTCAGACCAGTTTCGCGCACCACGCAGCTAGTAACACTTACGAGTAGCAGCACTACCCTCTGCAAGAGCCCAAGAACTTTTATCTGTCCCAGCAACTGTTCCAAAGGGAAGGGATATTGCTGATTAATCATGATCACTCCGCCTGTTGGCGAAAACAACTGTGAGAGCAGATAATAATTCCAAGCCGTTATCACGAGGAGCGCCAGTATACTCCTGTACTAAAATAAAAATATATCTTTTTATCATTAAAAAGGATATGACGGAAAACAGTAATATTGTGGACCACTTCTCCGGACAAGGCATTTTGGGTAATATTTACTCTATTATCAGGAAAGCCATACTTTACAAGCTCACATTTCTCACAGCAGCAAACTCCTCGTAACAGCACTACACAGATACCAGGGAAGAAAAGATATCACGGTAAATACAACGAGCAATAGGGATTACTTGGTTTTCTCGCTCTGGTTCAAATGGCAGATGCATCAGAACAGAAATCAGCAGATTTCCTTTCTCCCCATAGCCATAAGCAAACTCATCGTCCTCGTCTAACAAAACCTGTCACTGTAACTGCACACATATATAGCAGCTCACATTCCCTTAGCATCGCCGTTCCAGACATTCTCCCATGAGTTCTTGTTAGCTTTTGGTGCCTCAACGAACTGCTGGCCTGGCCCATCCGATGATGGAGCTTGTGCACCCTGAATTCTGCCCTTATTTGGTTTGGTTTTGATCCCCAGCAATCGAAATGTGAATCTCGCAAGCTCACCATAAAGCATTCCAGACTTATCACATAGCTGTGGCAATAATATCATTGGATCAGAATTCAGAAGAACTTAAGAAGCATGCTTGAATAGAGTCCAAATGGAAAGGCACTCGTCAAAGGATACCTGCAAAAGAGCTGTGATGAACATGTGGAATGCCTGAGTATTCTGGCTGATAAGGAAAGCAACTCGTCCAGAGAAATTCACAATCCCATGCATCTGCAATCAGCGAGAACCAGAGTAAATAGATTGTTGTCCCCATTTAAAGCATATAAAATGATTAATTATTATGTTTTGAATGCACAAGATGCAAGGAACAAATTGTGCGTTGGACAATAGCCGCGCCATAGATTTAGATCATAGATTTCTAGCCAAACCTGAAACCGGTTCCGCCAACTAATTTTTATACATAAAGAAGGCATGAACTTCATCAGGATAATCATAACATGGCAGCACAAACAGGCTAAACAAGCAAACTTAGATCCACAAAAGTTTAAGCACAGCAATCACCATATGAAGGACACAATTGTGCAAAGCTGAATCATGCTCAACTGTATGGATTATAAATTGCACAAATCAATATCTAATTCAATTTTCAGTTGGTAGAAATGGCATTACCACTTGTAGGAAGGACACCCAGAAACCTGGGGGTGGTGCTGGAGGACCAAATGAATTAGGACCCTGATTGTAAGGAGCCATGCCCATACCACCGTATGGGTTTCCCATCCCGTTATTATACATTGACCCACCATACATTCCAGAGCCCCCGTACGAACTGCCGTAACCACCTCCATACCCTGAATACATGTTATTATTTCCATATAGCCCGCCGTTACTATAAGCCCCACCAAATCCACCATATGAATTATAGGTACTGGCACCATAACCTGCATTTTGATTGAAAAGTTATCATTTCAAGCCACAAAGAGCATGTAATTGCTGGAACGCTGCACAAATTATTGATTACCCCCATAAGTATTTCCGTATCCTTGCTGCTGCCAGGGACGCGGGGGCACAGGCCCTGCAACTGGATTGTTCACGTTGAAAGCAGCATTGCTCTGTGCAGCAGAAACAACTTCCCCAGGTTTTGCTGTCCCAGAGGCCTCAACAACGTCACTTGTGCTGCCTCCAGATGGGGGTTTGAAAGGCGCTGGACCAGATGAAGTGCCAACACGTTCCCATGGCTTTGGTGGTGGGTTATTACCTGCAAATCACATTCATGACTGAATGAAGGGATTGTTCTAACTATGAAGAGACATGATTTTATCTGCACACTGTAGCAATCTGAGCTGGTACATTCGTGACTGAATGAAATGAAGAAATTGCTTCTAACTATGAGGAACCATGCTTTTACTTCCACCCTGGACACTGGACAGCAATCTTAGCTGGATGTTTACGGGCAGAGCGCTATACTAGAAGGCGGAGATTGCAGCCAGTCATGAAAACGTTTAGGAACTAGTATCAGTTAACCTGCAAGAAATGTGCAGGAAAGAAACCATCTAAAGTTCTAAACACCTGTACAATTTTTTTGGAATAAGCAGAGGAGCTAATTAAGCTAAACACATGTATGAAGGTTTGACATATAATACCTCACATGAGAAATACTCAGAGCCATCTCAACTTCAACCCCAAACTATACCAATTATCGGTTATCGTTCCTGAATTCGCAGTACTTCCCGAAAGACGTTCCTGAACATGGCCACCCACCTACTACCCTACCTAATCGATCGGATGCTTCCCACGCCCCAACCCGATCCATCGCGAACTAAGCGACGGCCCAAGACCAACCGCGCGCACCAAAATCGCACCCAACACGATCGATCCAACCATCATCAGAAAAGTAATCCGGGGAGGGGAGGGGAGGGGAGGGGAGGGGAGGGTGGGGGGCGCAAGCGCGCGGGGCGAGGAGGCGACGAACCTGCCATGGCGTGCGGCGCGGTGCGGTGCCGCTAGTTCTGCGGCCCTTGGCGCCGGCTGAATCGCGCGATCCCGCAGCCGGTTGTCGGCCGCGCCGAGGACTCTCTCGCTCGTTCCGCCGTCGCCGGAGGAAACGAAGCCTGTCTAGGGTGACGGGTGGAATACCCGTTCTGGTTCCAGTCCTGGGCCGGCTTTTTACGCGTACGCGTTGGGGACACGCACGGTCAGGTGCGGCGGCGTTCAGACTTGACCGTTTGACTTGCTCGTGGGCCTCCGTTGGGACGTTTTACATGCGAGGCCTTTTCTCCTCGGGCGGAATCATTCAGGTCATTTTGATGGGCTCCTCCAACGCCGACCCACAAACGGACACGGTATTTGAAAAGAACAGACATGATATTGCCCGGAATCGGTCCGCAACTATTGGCTAATGGCCTTTCGCCATTGTGACTTCAAAATTTAGTGCTTTCCGCCACTGTGAGCACTTGAAAAAGAAAAATAGACTACAGCACTTGAGGAAAAAAAAAGTGAAACAATAGTGCTTCCGCCAAATGCTAGCAACCTTCCGCCAAAGAGCAAAAAAAATAAAAAATCAGCAATGGCTTTCCACCATCCGGACAGAAAAAGGATATATAGTGGCTTTGGAAGCACAGATTTGTGTGATTTTTTTGCACGAGAAGTAAATATTTGCTTATCATGGAAGCACATATTTGCTTGCGCGAGAAACATAGTTGTGCCTCTCAGAAAAGGAGAAGACATGTATTTTTTGTTTACACGAGAAGCAAAAATTTGCTTCCGTGAGAACCACGACTGTGCCTCTCAAAAATAGTAAAAAAATGTGTTTTTTCTTGCACAATAATGACATATTTGCTTTTGATGGAGACACAGATTTACTCCCGCGAGAAGCACATCTATGCCTCTTGAGAAAAAATGTGCTTTTTTGCTTTCACGAGAAGCACATATTTGTTTGCTTCTCGTGGAGATACAAATTTGTTTTCGCGAGAAGCACGACTGTGCCTCTCGGGAAGGGAAAAACTGAGGAGGGGGGAGGGGTAGTGCTTCCGGCTTTGGGTTTTTTCTTTTCTTTTTTGTGAAAAAAGTTAGTCGGAATCTATTAACGTGGGATCTAGATTCAAAGATCTTGATGCGAGAAATCCAACAGTGAAAATGGTTTAGGATCTTGACGCACGGTCCAAGAGATAACTCGTTTTGAATAAACGAATCTACAACAAAAGGGAAAACTTTCAGGTGGGAGTAACCTTTACAAGGGTTAACCCTTATTAGTCATCGTGGTACAAGCTAGAGGCTAATGCATGTTTTTGTCAGGTTGTTCTTCGTCTGGTGGATGTCTTTTTTTCTCTAGCAAGTTATTATGGTTGGTTATTTCATTTATGTTATTTATCTTTCAGTGAGTAGGGCGTTTTGGTGCCCAGGCTCATCTGCACCCGGTTAGAAAAAAATCATAAAAAATTCAAAACAAATTCAAAAAATTTCAAATAAAATTTGTGTGGTAGACAATTTGATGCGTGAGGCCCGCTTCAAATTTCAAGTCATTTGGACATATGAGCAGTTCTCAGCAAAAAAGACAAATCGGGCCAAAACAGTACATGAACAGTAAACATTTTTACAGACCCCTAATTTGCCTTTTTTGCTGAGAGCTACTCATATGTCCAAATAACTTGAAATTTAGAGCGGGCCTCGCGCATCAAATTTTCTACCACACAAATTTTATTTGGAATTTTTCGAATTTTTCTAGTATTTGCTTTTATTTTTTTTCATCGACGCGGGTGCAGATGAGCTCGGACGCAGAAATGGATTTTCGTCTTTCAGTGTTGTATTTCCATTCGTATTGTGGATGGGGGATGGGGGTGGGGGATGGGGTACAAAGTACAGGATGATTTATCTCTACAGACCAAAACCCTCGGCTTATATAGGCACCGAGTGATACCTAGCATTACACATGATCGGTTGCATTTAGAGATAAACATGCCAAATATTTGAATATGCTTTGATATATATGCCAAGTATCCAGGACACCGTTAACACCCCCCGTTCCCCCGCAAGCGCTCTTGGGCCGGCCCCTATGGGAGAAGGGACACCCATGTTTTTGTCATCTCATTTTTCTTTTTCTTTTTGATTATTTTCCTTACTTAAAAGAATCAAGATTTCAGAAAAATTCTCAAGTTTGAGCCAGTCTTGCGACTCGTGTGTGATGGCACGCAAGACACACTAGGAGTGTGTGTAAAAAGATAGATGGTCCTATTGCTTGCATGCAGATCCAACGTTTCATGGGGTAGTAAGATGATCATGTCCCTTGCATGTAGATCCAACGAACCACAAGGTCTTGGAGCACTGTATCATGAGATGGACGGTAGCACATTATATTTTTCCTAAGGGCCGATTTAAGGAACATTTTTATTTTTTGAAACACAGTATAGACGCAAGCGTTTATATATATACGTATATACTCATCTTTATAAACACGCACATTCTATTTTTATGGACACTTTTGAGAGACGGAGTCGGCATATCATCTTGAGAGTTACGAAGTCACCATAGACGTCTCATCATCAACGGAAACGTCTCCTTCCACTGAAAGTACATCGCTGAAAATACTGAAATAAATTTAGAAATAATACGAGTACCAAGATTTAAACCATAGTGGACTGGGATACCACTGTTTCTCTAAATATCCAACCACAAATTGATTCACGAGTTACGAAACACTGTTGGAGATGCCAGTATATAACGAAGGCCCTTTTTGATACTCTAACTCAGTTAGAGGTTAGAGTTAGATTCTAATCTTGAACTAACCCTAGACTAACTCTAACCAAAGAGCTGTTTGGATGGTAAGATTAAATTGACAATAAATATTCTTTCTCAATCATTTGACTACTTTAGACCATGTTTGAATGGAGGGATAACTTTTTTACTATTTTTTCTAGTGGGCCTAGAAGAACTAACCCAAATAAGTTCCTCTAGTGCGGGCTAGTTTTTTAAGGTGGGTTAGATTCAACTAACCCAAACTACCTCATCATGTTTGGATATTTTTAGGTTATTTAAGCCCCAACTAACTAAAACTAACTTTAACTTAGGATCCAAACAGAGCCAAAGAATCGACAAAACTTCACAGCACGGGATGCCGAAAGACGGCAGCGGAGCAGCGGATTTATTCGTACCGACAAACTTCACATGCTGCTAATCCTGCGTGTCCAAATCCGTCTATTCAGTCTATCCTCTGCATCGCGTCCTTTATTCAGACCAACTTTCTTTTAGGGAGTTTTTCATGCCAACTTCTTTTAGAACGGAGACAAAACCTTTTGTTCACTGTAGTACTACCAGCCAGCCGCATAGTTCACTCTGAGAACTGAGACCACACACTTTTTTTTATACTATCAATTTTTTTTAAATGATATCAAATTTAGATGTATTAATTTTGGGTCCTGATAACGCTCACATGTGTGGGCGTTAAGGTGTTTGGCCACACGTTTTGTGTGGTATTTAAAGAACCAGTTCACACGTCTGCGTGTGGGCAAAACAAGTAATGTTCACACGCCCGGTCTTTTCCCTCGCGGTCCCTCCCACACGTCTACGTGTGGGTAAAATAAATAACGCTCACATGCCCGTACTCATGGTTCCACACGCTCCACGTGACAGTCACCACGCGTCCCCTCAGTTGCCATGGTCCGAACCCTCTTTCATGTTCGTTTAGCTGCAGTTGTCATGTTGCTGAACTACAGTTGCCATGTTCGACAACTACAGTTGCCATGGTTGCTCAACTGCAGTTGCCATCTCAGGGCAAGTGCCAGATGCCATTTTTGGACAACTGCAGCTATTTCCATGTATGGTCTTGTCTACTACAGTTGCCATGATTTGAAAATTTTAGGAGTTGACACCTACTAACACGGTAGTTGCCATATAACACTAAAAAAAGGCATGGCAAAAGAATATGTTCGGGTAAAGAGAGAGTTGACATCTGCTTACAAGCACGTTAGGGCAGTTGCCATGTACCCTGCAAAACACATGTCAACTCGAGTAAGGAGAGAGTTGTCATATGCTTACAAGCACACTAGGGCAGTTGCCATGTACCGTACAAAACACATGGCAACTAACAGCTTTGGGTGCGGGAGAGAAGACGAACGTGTGGACGAACTGATAAACGCCCACATACCAACCCCTCTGCGTGCGTGAAAATTTACGTGTGGGCGAACTGCTAAACGCCCACACCAGCCCATCCTGCTGGTGAAACGGACGTGGCGGCGACCGGATGAATGCACACACACCAACCCAATTCTACGTGGCATAAAAAATCTAACGAAACATGCCGAGATTTATGCAAACATAAACGGATGTTGATCCATGCGTGTAGGCGAGATGCAAACGCCCACACGTATGGGCGTTAGTATTTTCGTTATTTTTTCTATAAAAATCATGAGTGTTCACCAGACATGTGCCTACAACTCATAAAAATCATTTCAAATCAAATTTCATAATACACATGGAGGAAATAAAAAAGAGAAATCCATATGTGAATAGTGTCACTTTTGCCTTTTATCTTCTTTGACACTATCATCATGGATCATGGATTATTTCTTAATGTGTATTTTGAGTTTAGAATTGTTTTCTCTAAGTGTGTGGGCGCATCTCTTGTGAACACATCGTTTGTAAACATTCATGAATATATTATTTCAATTTTCAAAACATTCAAATTTGAAAACTTGCTTTCTTAATTGATAGAATGCGCATGTAAGAGCCGATATCACTAGGCCTGATTCCAAGCCTAAAACGAGCATACTGGGACAATGAAAGCTCATGAGGACCTCGATGGAGGCAGGGACAAATTACCTCGATGGAGTCAGGGATGTGTGAATGAGTGGAGGCCGGTGGCGAGCTAGGCCCTCAGTACAACCTTGGCGCAGACAAGGACAACCGGCATTGCTTCAGAGGAGAAAAGGAGTCTGAGGCCGCTCACTTCCAAGGGGTGAAAAACCCTTGACTTTAAGTTAAGTCGAGACGAGGAAAAAAGCGAGAGAGAATGGAGTATAAAAATCAAACGGCGAGGTCAAAATCAAATTGACTAAAACTTATGAAGGCAGCCGGGAGGCACTTTGTGGCATGAGGGGCAGGGAGGCGTCAACGCTTTCTCTGCACCTACCTTTTTCTTTTCTTTTTGCTTTTTGTATCTGGATCTTTTAAACCAAAAGTTTAAATTAAATTTCACTTGCATCTTCATGTTTTTTGTGGGATGGCTTTGAAATGACACCCATTTGGAATGTGTTTTAATGAGTTATTAAAACTTCATCAAGTTTCAGCTACACGACTATAGTGTACCAATTTGAATTGGAGCTGGCCATCAATCCTAACCATTTATGTCCTAAATCCAATGGCTAAAACCAGTGTGATCCGAGTGAATAGTGCATGGTTGCTACATCCACCATGTTCTAGACCGATCGTGCAATCCTTCTCAGAAGACATGGCCCATACCGATTCCTCTCGGGCCATGTTGCAGCTTATGTCAAAGAAGTGTTGCGCCCAAAAAAGATGGTTTTGGAAGAGAAACATAAAGTAAAATTAGATTCAAAAACTTTTTGCGGGATTCTTAGTTAACAAATTGTGGGGACTGCGTATATTAATTCCAAATTTTTTTATAATACAATTTATTTCTGCGCCATACATCAATAAAAAAATTGCCTTGAATATATTAGCAATCTATGACGCCCCCCCTGCGTCGTCTCCTCCGACGACTCGGGGGCAACCCCTGCCGCACGTGCCCCTGGGATGGTGGCGGCGGGGCTCTCGCGTGGTGGCTCGTGTGGGCGACTGGCGTCGGATCCGGGGTTGTTGCCTCCCATCGCGGTGGCCCGTGTGTCTGCTGACTCGTGTGGCCGCGTCTTGCGGTGAAGGCAGGTCTGTCGTGGGCGTTGGGGGCGGATCTGGGTCGCCCTATGCGAGGTGACGACGACGGGGTGATACGTCCATTTTGCATCATGCTTTTATATCGATTTTTATTGCATTATGGACTGTTATTACACATTATGTCACAATACTTATGCCTATTCTCTCTTATTTTACAAGGTTTACATAAAGAGGGAGAATGCCGGCAACTGAGATTCTGGGCTGGAAAAGGAGCAAATATTAGAGACCTATTCTGCACAGCTCCAAAAGTCCTGAAACTTCACGGAAGTTATTTCCAGAATATATAAAAAATACTGAGCGCAAGAAGTACCAAAGGGGGGCCACTCACCAGCCACGAGGGTGGGGGCGCGCCCTACTCCCCTAGGCGCGCCTCCCTGCCTCGTGGGCCCCCTGGTGGCCCTCCGATGCCCATCTTCTGCTATATGGAGTCTTTCGTTGAGGAAAAAATCAAAAGCAAGCTTTCGGGACGAGACTCCGCCGCCACGAGGCGAAACCTTGGCGGAACCTTGGCGGAACCAATCTAGGGCTCTGGCAGAGCTGTTCTGCCGAGGACACTTCCCTCTGGAAGGGGGAGATCATCGTCATCGTCATCACCAACGCTCCTCTCATCGGGAGGGGGGCAATCTCCATCAACATCTTCACCAGCACCGTCTTCTCTCAAACCCTACTTCATCTCTTCTATCCAATTCTTGTTTCTAAGTCTGGGATTGGTACCCGTAGGTTGCTAGTAGTGTTGATTACTTCTCGTAGTTGATGCTAGTTGGTTTATTTGGTGGAAGATCATATGTTCAGATCCTATATGCATATTAATACTCCTCTGATTATGAACATGAATATGCTTTGTGAGTTGTTAAGTTTGTTCCTGAGGACATGGGAGAAGTCTTGCTATTAGTAGTCATGTGAATTTGGTATTCGTTCGATATTTTGATGAGATGTATGTTGTCTTTCCTCTAGTGGTGTTATGTGAACGTCGACTACATGACACTTCACCATTATTTGGGCCTAGAGGGAGGCATTGGGAAGTAATAAGTAGATGATGGGTTGCTAGAGTGACAGAAGTTTAAACCCTAGTTTATGTGTTGCTTCGTAAGGGGCTGATTTGGATCCATATGTTTCATGCTATGGTTAGGTTTACCTTAATACTTCTGTTGTAGTTGCAGATGCTTGCAATGGGGGTTAATCATAAGTGGGATGCTTGTTCAAGTAAGGACAGTACCCAAGCACCGGTCCACCCACATATCAAATTATCAAAGTACCGAACGCAAATCATATGAACGTGATAAAAACTAGCTTGGCGATAATTCCCATGTGTCCTCGGGAGCGCTTTCTTATATATAAGAGTTTGTCCAGGTTTGTCCTTTGCTACAAAAAGGATTGGGCCACCTTGCTGCACTTTATTTACTTTTGTTACTTGTTTCTCGTTACAAATTACCTTATCACAAAACTATCTATTACTATAATTTCAGTGCTTGCAGAGAATACCTTGCTAAAAACCGCTTATCATTTCATTCTGCTCCTTGTTGGTTCGATACTCTTACTTATCGAAAGGACTACGATAGATCCCCTATACTTGTGGGGCATCAAGACTCTTTTCTGGCGCCGTTGCCGGGGAGTGAAGCGTCTTTGGTAGGTGGAATTTGGTAAGGAAAAATTTATATAGTATGCTGAAATTTACTGTCACTTGTTACTATGGAAAGTAATCCTATGAGGGGCTTGTCCGGGGTATCTTCACCCCGACCAGTAGAGCAAAGAGTTGCTCCTCAACCTACTGAAAATGAAAATGTCTACTTTGAAATTCCTTCGGGTATGATAGAAAAACTGCTAGCTAATCCTTTTGCAGGAGATGGAGCATTACATCCTGATGAGCACCTAATATATGTGGATGAAGTTTGTGGATTATTTAAGCTTGCAGGTACGCCCGATAATGTTATCAAGAAGAAGGTCTTCCCTTTATCTTTGAAGGGATATGCATTGACATGGTATAGGCTATGTGATGATATGGGATCATGGAACTACAAACGATTGAAATTGGAATTTCATCAGAAGTTTTATCCTATGCATCTTGTTCATCGTGATCGCAATTATATATATAATTTTTGGCCTCGCAAAGGAGAAAGCATCTCTCAAGCTTGGGGGAGGCTTAAATCAATGTTATATTCATGCCCCAATCATGAGCTCTCAAGAGAAATGATTATCCAAAAAAATTATGCTCGGCTTTCTGACAACAATCGCACCATGCTCGATACTTCTTGTGCTAGCTCTTTTATAATGAAGACTATTGAATTCAAATGGGATTTATTAGAAAGAATTAAACGCAACTCTGAAGATTGGGATCTCGACGAAGGTAAGGAGTCAGGTATGACATCTAAGTTTGATTGTGTTAAATCTTTTATGGATACCGATGTTTTCCGTAAATTTAGCACTAAATATGGACTTGACTCTGAGATAGTAGCTTCTTTCTGTAAATCTTTTGCTACTCATGTTGATCTCCCTAAGAAGTGGTTTAAATATCATCCTCCCATAGAAGTAAAAGTAGCTGCACCTATTAAAGTTGAAGAAAAGACTATCACTTATGATGATCCTATTATTCCTACTCTTATGTTGAGAAACCACCTTTTCCTGTTAGGATAAAAGATCATGCTAAAGCTTCAACTGTGGTTCGTAAAAGCAATATTAGAACCTATACACCTCCTGAGCAAGTTAAAGTTGAACCTAATATTGCTATTGTTAAGGATCTCTTGGCTGATAATATTGATGTGCATGTTATTTATTTATGTGATGAAACTGCTAGAATTGCTGAACCTTGTGCTAAAGATAAACATAGACCTATGGTAGGCATGCCTGTTATTTCTGTTAAAATAGGAGATCGTTGTTATCATGGCTTGTGTGATATGGGTGCTAGTGCTAGTGCAATACCTATTGACTTATACAAAGAAATTATGCATGATATTGCACCTGCTGAGTTAGAAGATATTGATGTCATAATTAAACTTGCCAATAGAGATACTATTTCACCAATTGGGATTGTTAGATATGTTGAAGTCTTGTGTGGGAAAACTAAATATCCTGCTGATTTTCTTGTTCTTGGTTCCCCACAAGATAGCTTTTGTCCCATTATATTTGGTAGACCCTTCTTAAACATCGTTAATGCTAGGATAGACTATGAAAAGGATGTTGTTACTATTGGTTTAGGTGATATGTCTCATGAGTTCAACTTTTCTAAATTTCATAGACAACACCGTGAAGAGGAATTGCCTAGTAAAGATGAAATTATTGGTCTTGCTTCTATTGCCGTACCTCCTAGTGATCCTTTAGAACAATATTTGCTAGACCATGAAAATGATATGTTTATGAATGAAAGAAGGGAAATAGATGAAGTGTTCTTTAAACAGGGACCTATTCTGAAACACAACTTGCCTGTTGAAATCTTAAGGGATCCTCCTCCACCCAAGGGTGATCCCGTGTTTGAGCTTAAACCATTGCCTGATACTCTTAAATGTGCTTATCTTGATGAAAAGAAGATATATCCTGTTATTATTAGTGCTAACCTTTCAGAGAAGGAGGAAAAAATTATTGAAAACTCTGAAGAAGCACCGTGCTGCTATTGGATATACTCTTGATGATCTTAAGGGCATTAGTCCCACTCTATGTCAACACAAAATAAATTTGGAGAAAGATGCCAAACCAGTTATTGATCATAAACGACGGCTGAATCCTAATATGAAAGAAGTGGTAAGAAAAGTAATACTAAAGCTCCTTGAGGCAGGTATAATTTATCCCGTTGCTGATAGTCAGTGGGTAAGTCATGTCTATTGTGTTCCTAAGAAGGGAGGTATTACTGTCGTTCCTAGTGATAAAGATGAATTGATTCCGCAAAGAATTATTACAGGTTATAGGATGGTAATTGATTTCCGCAAATTAAATAAGGCTACTAAAAAGATCATTACCCCTTACCTTTTATTGATCAAATGCTAGAAAGATTATCCAAACATACACATTTTTGCTTTCTAGATGGTTATTCTGGTTTCTCTCAAATACGTGTGTCAGTTGATGATCAAGCTAAGACCACTTTTACTTGCCCTTTCGGTACTTTTGCTTATAGACGTATGCCTTTTGGTTTATGTAATGCACCTGCTACCTTTCAAAGATGCATGATGGCTATATTCTCTGACTTTTGTGAAAAGATTTATGAAGTTTTCATGGACGATTTCTCCGTTTATGGATCCTCTTTTGATGATTGCTTAAGCAACCTTGATCGAGTTTTGCAGAGATGTGAAGAAACTAACCTTGTCTTGAATTGGGAGAAGTGCCACTTCACGGTTAATGAAGGTATTGTCTTGGGGCACAAAATTTCTGAAAGGGGCATTGAAGTTGATAAAGCTAAAGTTGATGCTATTGAAAAGATGCCGTGTCCCAAGGACATCAAAGGTATAAGAAGTTTCCTTGGTCATGCCAGCTTTTATAGGAGGTTCATTAAGGACTTCTCAAAAATTTCTCGGCCTCTGACTAATTTATTACAAAAAGATATACCATTCGTCTTTGATGATGATTGTGTAGAAGCATTTGAAATACTTAAGAAAGCATTGATCTCTGCATCGATTGTTCAGCCACCTGATTGGAATTTACCTTTTGAAATTATGTGTGGTGCTAGTGATTATGTTGTGGGTGCTATTCTAGGGCAAAGAGTTGATAAGAAATTAAATGTTATTCAATATGCTAGTAAAACTCTAGACAATGCCCAGAGAAATTATGCTACTACTGAAAAAGAATTCTTAGCAGTTGTATTTGCTTGTGATAAGTTCAGACCTTATATTGTTGATTCTAAAGTAACTATTCACACTGATCATGCTGCTATTAAATATCTTATGGAAAAGAAAGATGCTAAACCTAGACTTATTAGATGGGTTCTCTTGCTACAAGAATTTGATTTGCATATTATTGATAGAAAGGGAGCTGAGAACCCCGTTGTAGCTAACCTGTCTAGGTTAGAAAATGTTCTTGATGACCCACTACCTATTGATGATAGCTTTCCTGATGAACAATTAAATGTCATAAATGCTTCTCATACTGCTCCATGGTATGCTGATTATGCTAATTACATTGTTGCTAAATTTATACCACCTAGTTTCACATACCAGCAAAAGAAAAAGTTTGTCTATGATTTAAGCCATTACTTTTGGGATGACCCACATCTTTATAAAGAAGGAGTAGATGGTGTTATTAGGCGTTGTGTACCTAAGCATGAACAGGAACAGATCCTATGCAAGTGTCACTCCGAAGCTTATGGAGGACACCACGCTAGAGATAGAACTGCACATAAGGTATTGCAATCCGGTTTTTATTGGCCTACTCTCTTCAAGGATGCCCGTAAGTTTGTCTTATCTTGTGATGAATGTCAAAGAATTGGTAATATCAGTAGACGTCAAGAAATGCCTATGAATTATTCGCTTGTTATTGAACCATTTGATGTTTGGGCCTTTGATTATATGGGACCTTTTCCTGCCTCTAATGGATATACACATATTTTAGTTGCTGTTGATTACGTTACTAAGTGGGTAGAAGCTATTTCAACTAGTAGTGTTGATCATAACACCTCTATTAAGATGCTTAAAGAAGTTATTTTTCCGAGGTTTGGGGTCCCTAGGTATTTAATGACTGATGGTGGTTCACATTTTATTCATGGTGCTTTCCGTAAAATGCTTGCTAAGTATGATGTTAATCATAGAATTGCATCTCCTTATTACCCACAGTCCAGTGGTCAAGTAGAATTGAGTAATAGAGAACTCAAATTAATTTTGCAAAAGACTGCTAATAGATCTAGAAAGAATTGGTCCAAGAAACTTGATGATGCATTATGGGCCTATAGAACTGCATATAAAAATCCTATGGGTATGTCTCCGTATAAAATGGTTTATGGAAAAGCATGTCACTTACCTCCCGAACTAGAACATATGGCTTATTGGGCTATTAAAGAGATCAATTATGATTTCAAACTTGCCGGTGAGAAAAGGTTATTTGACATTAGCTCACTTGATGAATGGAGAACCCAAGCCTATGAGAATGCCAAATTGTTTAAAGAAAAAGTTAAAAGATGCCACGACAAAAGGATACAAAAGCGTGAGTTTAATGTAGGTGATTATGTATTGCTATACAACTCTCGTTTAAGATTTTTTGCAGGAAAATTTCTATCTAAATGGGAAGGTCCTTACGTTATCGAGGAGGTCTATTGTTCCGGTGCCATAAAAATCAACAACTTCGAAGGCACGAATCCGAAGGTGGTGAACGTTCAAAGAATCAAACATTATATCTTAGGTAATCCTATAAATGTTGAAACCAATGTTATTGAAACCGTAACTCCGGAGGAATACATAAGGGACACTTTCCGGAACGTTTCAGACTCCGAAAAGGAATAGGTATGTGGTACGGTAAGTAAACCGACTCCAAAACAGTTCTAATGGCAATTTTTCTCTGTTTTGGAATATTTAGAAAAATAGAAAAATAAGAAGCAGTCCGGGAAGGACACGAGGACTCCACGAGGGTGGAGGGCGCGCCCTACCCCCTGGGCGCGCCCCCCGCCTCGTGGGAACCTCGTGCGCTCTCGGACTCCGTTTTCTTGCACGTTACGTATTTTGGTCGGTAAAAATTCATTATATAATCTCCCGAAGGTTTTGACTCCCGTATCACACAATTGTCCTCTGTTCTTGTTTCGAGCTGTTTTTCTGACAGATCTAGATCATCATGACGTCTCTAAGTGCCCCAAGGACAAGTTTTTCGAGAAGGTCATCAACCCCTACCTCGCGGAAGTGCCGCAACACTCTCAAACCATTGAGATACATGAGGGGGTGCTGCACATCCGCGATGTTGAGGGACCAAGGAGGACCGGAAGCGTGGAGACAAGGCTCAAGGCAATGGAGCAACAAGTTTTCAAGTGCCAGGAGATGGTGGAACGTGGACTCAACGCCAACCATATGATGATCGTGGAGTTCACCAACAACCACAAGCTGAATGCCAAGAACATTGGGGAGACCATCTTCAAGCTTCACGAGAAGATCGAGCACCTCCAAGCCCAAATCTATGACCTGCAAAACCAAAACTGTGAGTATGAATATAGATTCAAGAGGATGAGTTTGGCTGCAGATTTGAGGATCCAGGAGACTCGTTCATCCTCCTATGATGGTGAGCCTATGCCTTGGAAGATGGACGACAAACCTACTTCATCATCACCACCATCTTCTTCACCAACAAAGGAGACATAATCATATGGGTATGGGCACTCCCCTTGGCAACTGCCAAGCTTGGGGGAGGTGCCCCGGTATCGTATCACCATCACATCTCTATCTTTATCATTTTTCTTAGTTTGATTCTTTTAGTAATATCTTGATCTAGTAGAATAAAGTTTTTGGTATGATCTAGTTTTGAGTTTTGCTTTATGATCCCTCTATGTAATCGAGTCCGTGAGCTATATAATAAAGATTAGTGTTGAGTCAAGGGCTTGATTATCTTGCTATGATCTTGAGTGAATAAAAGAAAAAGAAAGAATAAAAAGAAATAAAAGAGATCATATGGATCTTATGGAGAGTAATGAGCTCACATATAAAGAGTATGATGAATAAAAGTTGTTGAGATTTGACAAACATAGTTTTGGTCATCGTTGCAATTAATAGGGAGTAATAAAGAAAGAGAGGTCTTCACATATAAATACACTATCTTGGACATCTTTTATGATTGTGAGCACTCATTAAAATATGACATGCTAAAGAGTTGACGTTGGACAAGGAAGACAACGTAATGGGTTATGTTTTCTTACATCTGAGATAAATTATATTATCATGGATCATCCAACATTATTGAGCTTGCATTTCCCCTCATGCTAGCCAAATTCTTTGCACCAAGTAGAGATACTACTTGTGCTTCCAAATATCCCTAAACCCAGTTTTGCCATGAGAGTCCACCATATCTACCTATGGATTGAGTAAGATCCTTCAAGTAAGTTGTCATCGGTGCAAGCAATAAAAATTTCCCTCTAAATATGTATGACTTATTAGTGTGGGAGAAAATAAGCTTTATACGATCTTGTGATATGGAAGAAATAAAAGCGACGGACTGCATAATAAAGGTCCATATCACAAGTGGCAATATAAAGTGACGTTCTTTCGCATTAAGATTTTGTGCATCCAGCCATAAAAGCGCATGACAACCTCTGCTTCCCTCTGCGAAGGGCCTATCTTTTACTTTTATCTCCTACCTTACATAAGAGTCATGGTGATCTTCACCTTTCCTTTTTACATTTTATCTTTTGGCAAGCACAATATGTTGGAAAGATCCCAATATATATAGCTAATTGGATGTGAGTCTTCATGAACAATTGTTGTTGACATTACCCTTGAGGTAAAATGTTGGGAGGCAAAACTATAAGCCCCTATCTTTCTCTGTGTCCGATTAAAACTTCATACCCATAAATATTGCGGGAGTGTTAGCAATTGTGAAAGACTAAAAGATGGTTGAGTATGTGGACTTGCTGAAAAGCTCTTATATTGACTCTTTCATATGTTATGATAAATTGCAATTGCCTCAATGACTGAGATTAGAGTTTGTTGGTTCTCAATGAAGTTTATGCTTCATACTTGAAATTGTGATTGAATTGTTATTTTAGCATAAGAGATCATATGACAATATATATATGTTGCTGTTCTAAGAATGATCATGATGCCCTCATGTCCGTATTTTATTTTTATCGACACCTCTGTCTCTAAACATGTGTACATATTTTTCGATTTCGGCTTTCGCTTGAGGACAAGCGAGGTCTGATATGTCTCCAACGTATCTATAATTTTTTTATTGTTCCATGCTATTATATTATCAACCTTGGATGTTTTATATGCATTTATATGCTATTTTATATGATTTTTGGGACTAACCTATTAACCTAGAGCCCAGTGCCAGTTTCTGTTTTTTCCTAGTTTTAGAGTATCGCAGAAAAGGAAAATCAAACGGAGTCCAATTGACCTGAAATTTCACGGAACTTATTTTTGGAAGGAAAGCAACCCGGGAGACTTGGAGTCCACATAAGGGAAGCAACAAGGAAGCCACGAGGTAGGGGGCACGCCCACCCCCTTAGGCGCGCCCTCCACTCTCGTGGGCCCCTCGTGGCTTCCCTGACGTACTTATTCCGCCTATATATCTCCATATACCCTAAAACGATCGGGGAGCACAATAGATCGGGAGTTCCACCGCCAGAAGCCTCCGTAGCCACCGAAAGCCAATCTAGACCCGTTCTGGCACCCTGTCGGAGGGGGCAATCCCTCTCCGATGGCCATCTTCATCATCCCGGTGCTCTCCCTGATGAGGAGGGAGTAGTTCTCCCTCGGGGCTGCGGGTATGTACCAGTAGCTATGTGTTTGATCTCTCTCTCTATCTCTCGTGTTCTTGAGGTGATACGATCTTGATGTATCGCGAGCTTTGCTATTATATTTGGATCCTATGATGTTTCTTCCCCCCTCTACTCTTGTAATGGATTGAGTTTCCCCTTTGAAAGTTATCTTATCGGATTGAGTCTTTAAAGATTTGAGAACACTTGATGTATGTCTTGCCGTGCATATCTGTGGTGACAATGGGATATCACGTGATTCACTTGATGTATGTTTTGGTGACCAACTTGCGGGTTACGCCCATGAACCTATACATAGGGTTTGGCACACGTTTTCGTCGTGATTCTCTGGTAGAAACTTTGGGGCACTCTTTGAGGTTCTATGTGTTGGTTGAATAGATGAATCTGAGATTGTGTGACGCATATCGTATAATCATACTCACGGATACTTGAGGTGACATTGGAGTATCTAGGTGACATTAGGGTTTTGGTTGATTTGTGTCTTAAGGTATTATTCTAGTACAGACTCTAGGGCTGTTTGTGACACTTATAGGAATAGCCCAACGGATTGATTGGAAAGAATAACTTTGAGGTGGTTTCTGCTACCTCTTGAGCACTACGTTGGTTTTCCCCGAAGAGGAAGGGATGATGCAGCAAAGTAGCGTAAGTATTTCCCTCAGTTTTTGAGAACCAAGGTATCAATCCAGTAGGAGGCTATGCGCGAGTCCCTCGCACCTGCACAAAACAAATAAATCCTCGCAACCAACGCAAATAGGGGTTGTCAATCCCTATAAGGCCACTTACGAGAGTGAGATATGATAAGATAATATTTTTCGTATTTTATGATAAAGATGCAAAGTAAAATAAAGGCAAAGTAAATAGCAAAGGAAATAACTAAGTAATAGGAGATCAATATGATAAAGATAGACCCGGGGGCCATAGGTTTCACTAGTGGCTTCTCTCGAGAGCATAAGTATTCTACGGTGGGTGAACAAATTACTATTGAGCAATTGACAGAATTGAGCATAGTTATGAGAATATCTAGGTATGATCATGTATATAGGCATCACGACCGAGACAAGTAGACCGACTCCTGCCTGCATCTACTACTATTACTGTACTCATCGACCAATATCCAGCATGCATCTAGAGTATTAAGTTAAAAACAGAGTAACGCCTTAAGCAAGATGACATGATGTAGAGGGATAGACTCATGTAATATGAAGAAAACCCCATGTTGTTATCCTCGATGGCAACAATACAATACGTGCCTTGCTGCCCTTACTGTCACCGGGAAAGGACACGCAAGATTGAACCCAGAGCTAAGCACTTCTCCCATTGCAAGAAAGATCAATCTAGTAGGCCAAACCAAACTGATAATTCGAAGAGACTTGCAAAGATAACCAATCATACATAAAAGAATTCAGAGAAGATTCAAATATTATTCATAGATAGACTTGATCATGAACCCACAATTCATCGGTCTCAACAAACACATCGCAAAAAGAAGATTACATCGAATAGTTCTCCACAAGAGAGGGGGAGAATGTTGTATTGAGATCCAAAAAGAGAGAAGAAGCCATCTAGCTACTAACTATGGACCCGTAGGTCTGAGGTGAACTACACACACTTCATCGTAGAGGCTATGGTGTTGATGTAGAAGCCCTCCATGATCGATGCCCCCTCCGGCGGAGCTCCGAAACAGGCCCCAAGATGGGATCTCGTGGATGCGGCGGTGGAATTAGGGTTTTGGCTCCATCTCTGATCGTTCGGGGGTACGTGGATATATATAGGAGGAAGGAGTACGTCGGTGGAGCAACAGGGGGCCCACGAGGGTGGAGGGCGCGCCTCGTGGGGGTGGGCGCGCCCCCTACCTCATGGCCACCTATTTCTTTTCTTGACGTAGGGTCCAAGTCTCTCTGGTCTTATTCGTTGAGAAAATCACGTTCCCGAAGGTTTCATTCCGTTTGGACTCCGTTTGATATTCCTTTTCTTCGAAACCCTAAAACAGGCAAAAAACAACAATTCTGGGCTAGGCCTCCGGTTAATAGGTTAGTCCTAAAAACAATATAAAAGTCGATAATAAAGCCCAATAATGTCCAAAACAGTAGATAATATAGCATGGAGCAATCAAAAATTATAGATACGTTGGAGACATATCAAGCATCCCTAAGCTTAATTCTTGCTCGTCCTCGAGTAGGTAAATGATAAAACAGAATTTTTGATGCGCAATGCTACTTGGCATAATTTTAATGTAATTCTTCTTAATTGTGGTATGAATATTCAGATCCGAAAGATTCAAGACAAAAGTTCATATTGACATAAAAATAATAATACTTCAAGCATAGTAACAAAGCAATTATGTCTTCTCAAAATAACATGGCTAAAGAAAGTTATCCCTACAAAATCATATAGTCTGGCTATGCTCTATCTTCACCACACAAAATATTTAAATCATGCACAACCCCGATGACAAGCCAAGCAATTGTTTCATACTTTTGACATTCTCAAAACTTTTTCAATTTTCACGCAATACATGAGCGTGAGCCATGGATATAGCACTATAGGCGGAATAGAGTGGTGGTTGTGGAGAATACAAAAAGGGAGAAGATAGTCTCACATCAACTAGGCATATCAACGGGCTATGGAGATGCCCATCAATAGATATCAATGTGAGTGAGTAGGGATTGCCATGCAACGGATGCACTGGAGCTATAAGTATATGAAAGCTCAAAAAGAAACTAAGTGGGTGTGCATCCAACTTGCTTGCTCATGAAGGCCTAGGGCATTTTGAGGAAGCCCATCATTGGAATATACAAGCCATGTTCTATAATGAAAGATTCCCACTAGTATATGAAAGTGATAACATGAGAGACTCTCTACTATGAAGATCATGGTGCTACTTTGAAGCACAAGTGTGGTAAAAGGATAGTAACATTGTACCTTCTCTCTTTTTCTCTCATTTTTTTCTTTTCTTTTTTATTTAGGCCTTTTCTCTTTTTTATGGCCTCTTTTCTTTCTTTCTTTCTTTTTCGTCCGGAGTCTCATCCCGACTTGTGGGGGGAATCATAGTCTCCACCATCCTTTCCTCACTGGGACAATGCTCTAATAATGATGATCATCACACTTTTATTTTTCTTACAACTCAATAATTACAACTTGATACTTAGAACAAAATATGACTATATATGAGCCTCCGGCGGTGTACCGGGATATGCAATGATACATGAGTGACATGTATGAAAGAATTATGAATGGTGGCTGATACGTCTCTAACGTATCTATAATTTTTTGATTGCTCCATGCTATATTATCTACTGTTTTGGGCAATATTGGGCTTTATTATCCACTTCTATATTACTTTTGGGACTAACCTATTAACCGGAGGCCCAGCCCAGATTTGTTGTTTTATGCCTATTTCAGTGTTTTAAAGAAAAGGAATATCAGACGGAGTCGAAACGGAATGAAATCAACTGGAGAAGTAATTTTTGGAAGGAAACACACCCGATGGACTTGGACCCTACGTCAAGGAAGGAACGAGGTGCTCATGAGGGTGGGGGCGCCCACCTAGGGCGCGCCCCCCTGTCTCGTGGGACCCTCGTGGCTCCCCTGACGTACCTCCTGCACCCATATATACCCACGTGACCTAAAACTTCCAGAACGCAAGATAGATCGGGAGTTCCGCCGCCAGAAGCCTTCGTAGCCACCAAAAGTCAATCGGGGCCCTGTTCCGGCACCCTGCCGAAGGGGGGAACCCTCACCGGTGGCCATCTTCATCATCCCAGTGCCCTCCATGACGAGGAGGGAGTAGTTCTCCCTCGGGGCTGAGAGTATGTACCAGTAGCTATGTGTTTGATCTCTCTCTCGTGTTCTTGAGATGATACGATCTTGATGTATCGCGAGCTTTGCTATTATATTTGGATCCTATGATGTTTCTTCCCCCCTCTACTCTCTTGTAATGAATCGAGTTTCCCCTTTGAAGTAATCTTATCGGATTGAGTCTTTAAAGACTTGAGAACACTTGATGTATGTCTTGCAGTGAATATCTGTGGTGACAATGGGATACCGCGTGCCACTTGATGTATGTTGGGGTGACCAACTTGTGGGTTCATGAACCTATGCATAGGGGTTGGCACACGTTTTCGTCGTGATTCTCCGGTAGAACTTTGGGGCACTCTATGAGGTTCTATGTGTTGGTTGAATGATGAATTGAGATTGTGTGATGCATATCGTATAATCATACCAACGGATACTTGAGGTGACATTGGAGTATCTAGGTGACATTAGGGTTTTGGTTGATTTGTATCTTAAGGTGTTATTCTAGTACGAACTCTAGGGCTGTTTGTGACAATTATAGGAATAGCCCAACGGATTGATTGGAAAGAATAACTTTGAGGTGGTTTCGTACCCTACCATAATCTCTTCATTTGTTCTCTGCTATTAGTGACTTTGGAGTGACTCTTTGTTGCATGTTGAGGGATAGTTTTATGATCCAATTATGTTAGTATTGTTGAGGGAACTTACACTAGCGAAAGTATGAACCCTAGGCCTTGTTTCCTATCATTGCAATACCATTTACGCTCACTTTTATCACTTGCTACCTTGCTGTTTTTATAATTTCAGATTACAAAAACTATTATCTACTATCCATATTGCACTTGTATCACCATCTCTTCGCCGAACTAGTGCACCTATACAATTTACCATTGTATTGGGTGTGTTGGGGACACAAGAGACTCTTTGTTATTTGGTTGCAGGGTTGCTTGAGAGAGACCATCTTCATCCTACGCCTCCTACGGATTGATAAACCTTAGGTCATCCACTTGAGGGAAATTTGCTACTGTCCTACAAACCTCTGCACTTGGAGGCCCAACAACGTCTACAAGAAAAAGGTTGTGTAGTAGACATCAAGCTCTTTTTTGGTGCCGTTGTCGGGGAGGTGAGTGCTTGAAGGTATATCTTTAGATCTTGCAATCGAGTCTTTTAGTTTCTTGTTTTATCACTAGTTTAGTTTATAAAAGAAAATTACTATAAAAAATGGAATTGAGTTTGTCTCATACGCTTCACCCTTTTAATATCTTTCGTGAGTATGATGGAAAGGATAATTGTGCTCAAGTGCTAGAAGAAGAAATCTATAAAATGTTTGGCACTAAATATTTGAATGATGAGCATGATTGCAATGTTGTTAGTATGAATTCCTTGAATATCCATGATGCTAATGATATGCAAAGAAACAAGCTTGGGGAAGCTATGTTTGATGAAGATGTTATTTTTTGTCCCCCAAGCTTTGATGAGCAAATTTATTATGATGAAGGCATGCCTCCTATCTATGATAATTATTGTGATGACACGTATGCTTTAAATAGTAATGATACCCATGAAACTTGTCATCTTGATCTTAATTTTCAATCACATGATAGTTATTTTGTTGAGTTTGCTCCCACTATTATTCATGAGAAGAATTTTGCTTATGTGGAGAGTAATAATTTTTCTATTCTTATAGATCATGAAAGGAATGCTTTAGGTGCTGGTTATATTGTTGAATTAATTCATGATGCTACTGAAAATTATTATGAGGGAGGAACATATGCTTGTAGGAATTGCAATAATATCAAGTTTCCTCTCTATGTGCTTAAAATTTTGAAGTTATGCTTGTTTTACTTTCCTATGCAAGTTGATTCTTGTTCCCATAAATTGTTTGCTCACAATATCCCTATGCATAGGAAGTGGGTTAGGCTTAAATGTGCTAGTCATATTCTTCATTATGCTCTCTTTATGTTACAATTCTTATCATTTATGTGAGCATCATTGAAATCATCATACCTAGCTAGGGGCATTAAACGATAGCGCTTGTTGGGAGACAACCCAATTTTATTTTAGTTCCTTGCTTTTTGTTCCTGTTTAGTAATAATTAATTAATCTAGCCTCTGTTTAGATGTGGTTTTATGCTTTTAATTAGTGTTTGTGCCAAGTAGAACCTTTGGGAAGACTTGGGGAAAGTCTTGTTGATCATGCTGTCAAAAACAGAAACTTTAGCGCTCACGAGAAGTGCTGCAATTTTTATTTGGAGAGTGATATTTAATTAATTATTTTTGCAGATTATTAATAGATAAATTCCTCAGGTCCAGCAATTTATTTGAGAATTTTATGAGTTCCATAAGTATACGTTTGATCCATATTACTAGAGACTGTTCTGTATTTGACAGATTCTGTTTTTCATGTGTTGTTTACTTATTTTGATGAATCTATGGCTAGTAAAATAGTTTATAAATCTATGGCTAGTATTTGACAGAAGCCCTCCGTGATCGATGCCCCCTCCAACGGAGCTCCAGAACAGGCCCCAAGATGGGATCTCGTGCATACAGAAGGTTGCGGCGGTGGAATTAGGTTTTTGGCTCCGTCTCTGATCGTTTGGGGGTAAGTGGATATATATAGGAGGAAGGAGTACGTCGGTGGAGCAACAGGGGGGCCACGAGGGTGGAGGGCACGCCTGGTGGGGGTGGGCGCGTCCCCTACCTCGTGGCCTCCTGTTTCTTTTCTTGACGTACGGTCCAAGTCTCTCTGGTCTTATTCGTTGAGAAAATCACGTTCCCGAAGGTTTCATTCCGTTTGGACTCCGTTTGATATTCCTTTTCTTCGAAACCCTAAAACAGGCAAAAAACAGCAATTCTGGGCTGGGCCTCCGGTTAATAGGTTAGTCCCAAAAATAATATAAAAGTGGATAATAAAGCCCAATAATGTCCAAAACAGTAGATAATATAGCATGGAGCAATCAAAAATTATAGATACGTTGGAGACGTATCAGTTTCATACCCTACCATAATCTCTTCGTTCGTTCTCCGCTATTAGTGACTTTGGAGTGACTCTTTGTTGCATGTTGAGGGATAGTTATGTGATCCAATTATGTTAGTATTGTTGAGGGAACTTGCACTAGCGAAAGTATGAACCCTAGGCCTTGTTTCAACGCATTGCAATACCGTTTACACTCACTTTTATCATTCGTTACCTTGCTGTTTTTATATTTTCAGATTACAAAAACTATTATCTACCATCCATATACCACTTGTATCACCATCTCTTCGCCGAACTAGTGCACCTATACAATTTAACATTGTATTGGGTGTGTTGGGGACACAAGAGACTCTTTGTTATTTGGTTGCAGGGTTGCTTGAGAGAGACCATCTTCATCCTACGCCTCCTACGGATTGATAAACCTTAGGTCATCCACTTGAGGGAAATTTGCTACTGTCCTACAAACCTCTGCACTTGGAGGCCCAACAACGTCTACAAGAAGAAGGTTGTGTAGTAGACATCAAGCTCTATTATGGCGCCGTTGCCGGGGAGGTGAGTGCTTGAAGGTATATCTTTAGATCCTAAAATCGAGTCCTTTAGTTTCTTGTTTTAGCGCTAGATTAGTTTATAAAAGAAAACTACAAAAAATGGAATTGAGTTTACCTCATACGCTTCATCTTTTTAATATCTTTCATGAGTATGATGGAAAGGAAAATTGTGCTCAAATACTAGAAGAAGAATTACATAGAATGCTTGGCATAAAATATGTGAATGATGAGCATGATTGCAATGTTGTTAGTACGAATTCTTTGAATATCCATGATACTAATAATGATTGCACTAGTTATGATGAAAATGTCTCATATAAACTTGTCAATTTTTGTGGAGTGCATTGGGTTTGTAAGTACACACCAAATAGGGAAGATAGATATTGCAAGAGGCATAAGTACTTAGAAACTAAATTGTTGCAAGAAAGGCTAGATGATTGTGCTAAAAATTTAAATTTTCTTTGCCATACTTGTGAGCTTTGCAATGAACGTGGTCATTTAACCATCCGATGCAAATTGTTTCATGATCTAATCGTGTCCAAAATTTGTGATGACGTGATTTCCCTTGCACATTATAATGAACTTAGTTTGCTTATGGGTTATGAAGAAATGAAACATATAACTGGGGATCTTCTAGAATTTGCCCGTTATAAACTTCTTGGCTTTGATCTAGAGGAAATTTATATGTATTGTGCAGTGAATTGTATTGAAAATCCTTATATTGCCAACTACATAAAGAAAAGAAAACAAATAGAAGATGAAGAGAATACTAATGAAAGGGAAGAGACTTCCCAATACCCTCCTATTATTTCTTATGATGAATCAGGTAACGAGTAAGAGCCTCCTATTCAACCAATCTCATTAATAAGGAGCTCCAAAAAGAGGATTGAACCCACACATGATGTGGTGAAGAAGAAGAAGAAAATAAAAAGGAAGAGAGGTAAAAAGATATCTCTCCCAAATAATGTTGCTCCTATTACTATTGTGCCTCATGAAAATATAATTGTGGAAGATAATGATACTTCTTATGATCTTGAAAATCTTTTTGGCACTTGCTTGGAAGAATATGATAATTGCTATACTATTGGTGCTATCCATACTATTAATGATGAGAGTGATTATGCTTATGATATGAAAAGGCCCAAGATTGGGGATGCTATATTTCATGAAGATAATGTTTTTGAGAATATATTTGCTGCAATTAATGTTTGTCCCAAGCTTGGGGATGCTAAGTTTAAATTTTTAGTCTCCCAAGTATTGATATGCAAATTTATAATGATGATAGCATGCCTCCTACTTATGATGATTATTGTGATGATACATATGCTATAAAATGTAGTGATGATTATATTTATAAAACTTGTCATGATTATGATTCCCCTTTTTCTAAACATTACTCTTTTAATATGGAAACAATTTATAGTATTCGAGTTTCTTATGATACTCCCACTATTCCGAATGAGAAGAATTTTGCTTATGTGGAGAGTAATAAAAATTATATGCTTGTAGATCATGAAAAGAATGCTTTAGGTGCTGGTTATATTGTTGAATTCACTCATGATGCTACTGAAAATTATTATGAGGGAGGAATATATGCTTGTAGGAATTACAATAATATCAAGTTTCCTCTCTATGTGCTTAAAGTTTTGAAGTTATGCTTGTTTTGCCTTCCTATGCTAGTTGATTATTGTTCCCATAAGTTGTTTGCTCACAAAATCCTTATGCATAGGAAGTGGGTTAGACTTAAATGTGTTAGTCATATTCTTCATGATGCTCTCTTTATGTTCCAATTCTTATCCTTTATGTGAGCATCATTGAAATCATCGTGGCTAGCTAGGGGCGTTAAACGATAGCGCTTGTTGGGAGCCAACCCAATTTTATTTTTATTCCTTGCTTTTTGCTCCTGTTTAGTAATAAATAATTTATCTAGCCTATGTTTATTTTGAGTTTTTATGTTTTAATTAGTGTTTGTGCCAAGTAGAACCGTTGGGAAGACTTGGGGAAAGTCTTGTTGATCTTGCTGTAAAAAACAGAAACTTTAGCGCTCACGAGAATTGCTGCCATTTTTATTTGTAAAGTTCTATTTAATTAATTCTTTTTTCAGATGATTAATTGATAAATTACTCACGTCCAGAAATTTATTTTAGAATTTTTGGGGTTCCAGATCTTGCGCTAGCTACAGATTACTACAGACTGTTCTGTTTTTGACAGATTCTGTTTTTCGTGTGTTGTTTGCTTATTTTGATGAATATATGGCTAGTAAAATAGTTTATAAACCATAGAGTCGTTGGAATACAGTAGGTATAACACCAATATAAATAAAGAATGAGTTCGTTACAGTACCTTTAAGTGGTCTTTTGTTTTCTTTCGCTAACGGAGCTCACGAGATTTTCTACTTTAAGTTTTGTGTTGTGAAGTTTTCAAGTTTTGGGTAAAGATTTGATGGATTATGGAACAAGGAGTGGAAAGAGCCTAAACTTGGGGAGGCCCATGTCACCCCCAACATAATCTAAGTACACCTAAAAGCCAAAGCTTGGGGATGCCCCGGAAGGCATCCCCTTTTCGTCTACTTCCATCGGTAACTTTACTTGGAGCTATATTTTTATTCACCACATGATATGTGTTTTGCTTGGAGCGTCAATTTATTTTTTTAGGATTTTCTTGATGTTATTTATAACAATGTTTTGCATCTTTATTTCAATAAAAGTGGCATTGATAGTCTTTACTATGCCTATGTTACAAGTCTTCATGTTGCTGTTTGAAAACAGAAAGTTTACCGCTGTTGCAATAATTTCCTAGAAAATTCAGAATGTGATAAAATGTTGAAACCTTTTGCATATTAAGATCTGATAAATTTACTACAGTGGTAATTTTCTTTCATAATTTTTGGAGTTAGGGAAGTATGGATCTTGCTGCACTCTTTACAGACTATCCAGTTTAGGCAGATTGCTGTTATGTTTGCATTGTTTGCATATGTTTGCTTCTTTAATGATTCTATTTGAGGATAGGACTATTAAATATGCAGAGGCATTTAGTATGCAATGTTGAATAATAATTTTAGTGATTTTCTACAATAGAGTATGATAAGGTTTTGGCAATGGTTTATACTAACTTATTTCACGAGTCCTTGTTGAGTTTTGTGTGGATGAAGCTTTTGAGATTTAGGGAGACCGTGATATGAGAGGAATTAAGGAGACACAAAAGCTCAAGCTTGGGGATGCCCAAAGCATCCCAAGATAATATTTCAAGAAGTCTCAAGCTTCTAAGCTTGGGTATGCCCCGGTTGGCATCCCACCTTTCTTCTCCAACAACTATCGGTTAGTTTCGGTTGATCCTAAGTTTTTGCTTCTTCACATGATGTTTGCTATTCTTAGAATGTAATTTTATTTTGCTTTGCTTGATGTTTTAATAAAATACCAAGATCTGAAATTATTTAATGTTAGAGAGTCTTCACATAGTTGCATAATTATTCTACTACTCATTGATCTTCACTTATATCTTTCGGAGTAGTTTGTCATTTGCTCTAGTACTTCACTTATATCTTTTTAGAGCACGGCGGTGGTTTATTTTGTATAAATAGATGAACTCTCATGCTTCACTTATATTATTTTGAGAGTCTTTAGAACAGCATGGTAATTTGCTTTGGTTATGAAATTAGTCCTAATATGATGGGCATCCAAGAGGGATATAATAAAAACTATCATATAAAGTGCATTGAATACTATGAGAAGTTTGATGCTTGATAATTGTTTTGAGATATGAAGATGGTGATATTAGAGTCATGCTAGTTGAGTAGTTGTGAATTTGAGAAATACTTGTGTTGAAGTTTGTGATTCCCGTAGCATGCACGTATGGTGAACCGTTATGTGATGAAGTCGGAGCATGATTTATTTATTGATTGCCTTCCTTATGAGTGACGGTCGGGGACGAGCGATGGTCTTTTCCTATCAATCTATCCCCCTAGGAGCATGCACTTAGTACTTTGTTTCAATAACTAATAGATTTTTGCAATAAGTATGTGAGTTCTTTATGACTAATGTTGAGTCCATGGATTATACGCACTCTCACCCTTCCACCATTGCTAGCCTCTCTAGTACCACGCAACTTTCGTCGGTACCATAAACCCACCATATACCTTCCTCAAAACAGCCACCATACCAACCTATCATGGCATTTCCATAGCCATTCTGAGATATATTGCCATGCAACCTTCCACCGTTCCGTTTATTATGACACGCTCCATCATTGTCATATTGCTTTGCATGATCATGCAGTTGACATTGTATTTGTGGCAAAGCCACCGTTCATAATTCTTTCATACATGTCACTCATGCATCATTGCACATCCCGGTACACCGCCGGCGGCATTCATATAGAGTCATATCTTGTTCTAAGTATCGAGTTGTAATTATTGAGTTGTAAGTAAATAAAAGTGTGATGATCATCATTATTAGAGCATTGTCCCAGTGAGGAAAGGATGATGGAGACCATGATTCCCCCACAAGTCGGGATGAGACTCCGGACGAAAATAAATAAATAAAAGAGGCCAAAGAAGCCCAAATAAAAAAAGAGAAAAAAAAGAGGCCATAAAAAAAGAGAAAGGCCCAAACAAAAAAAATAATGAGAGAAAAAGAGAGAAGGGGCAATGCTACTATCCTTTTACCACACTTGTGCTTCAAAGTAGCACCATGATCTTCATGATAGACAATCTCTTGTTTTATCACTTTCATATACTAGTGGGAAATTTTCATTATAAAACTTGGCATGTATATTCCAATGATGGGCTTCCACAAAATGCCCTAGGTCTTCGTGAGCAAGCGAGTTGGATGCACACCCACTAGTTTCTTTTGTTGAGCTTTCATACATTTATAGCTCTAGTGCATCCGTTGCATGGCAATCCCTACTCACTCACATTGATATCTATTAATGGGAATCTCCATAGCCCGTTGATACGCCTAGTTGATGTGAGACTATCTTCTCCTTTTTGTCTTCTCCACAACCACCATTCCATTCCACCTATAGTGCTATGTTCATGGCTCACGCTCATGTATTGCGTGAAGATTGAAAAGGTTTGAGAACATCAAAAGTATGAAACAATTGCTTGGCTTGTCATCGGGATTGTGCATGATTTAAATATGTTGTGTGGTGAAGATGGAGCATAGCCAGACTATATGATTTTGTAGGGATAGCTTTCTTTGGCCATGTTATTTTGAGAAGGCATGATTGCTTTGTTAGTATGATTGAAGTATTATTATTTTTATGTCAATATTAAACTTTTCTCTTGAATCTTATGGATCTGAATATTCTTGCTACAATAAATAGAAATACATGATGAATATGTTAGGTAGCGTTCCACATCAAAAATTCTGTTTTTATCATTTACCTACTCGAGGACGAGCAGGAATTAAGCTTGGGGATGCTGATACGTCTCCAACGTATCTATAATTTTTTATTGTTCCATGCTATTTATTATCAACCTTGGATGTTTTATATGCATTTATATGCTATTTTATATGATTTTTGGGACTAACCTATTAACCTAGAGCCCAGTGTCAGTTTCTGTTTTTCCTTGTTTTAGAGTATCACAGAAAAGGAAAATCAAATGGAGTCCAATTGACCTGAAACTTCACGGAAGTTATTTTCGGTAGGAAAGCAACCCGGGAGACTTGGAGTCCACGTAAGGGAAGCAACGAGGAAGCCACGAGGCAGGGAGCGCGCCCACCCCCCTGGGCGCGCCCTCCACCCTCGTGGGCCCCTCGTGGCTCCCCTGACGTACTTCTTCCGCCTATATATCTCCATATCCCCTAAAATGATTGGGGAGCACAATAGATCGGGAGTTCTGCCGCCAGAAGCCTCCGTAGCCACCAAAAGCCAATCTAGACCCGTTCTGGCACCCTGCCGGAGGGGGCAATCCCTCTCCGGTGGCCATTTTCATCATCACGGTGCTCTCCATGACGAGGAGGGAGTAGTTCTCCCTCGGGGCTGAGGGTATGTACCAGTAGCTATGTGTTTAATCTCTCTCTCTCTCTCTCGTGTTCTTGAGGTGATACGATCTTGATGTATCGCGTGCTTTGCTATTATATTTGGATCCTATGATGTTTCTTCCCCCCTCTACTCTCTTGTAATGGATTGAGTTTCCCCTTTGAAAGTTATCTTATCGGATTGAGTCTTTAAAGATTTGAGAACACTTGATGTATGTCTTGCCGTGCATATCTGTGGTGACAATGGGATATCACGTGATTCACTTGATGTATGTTTTGGTGACCAACTTGCGGGTTCCGCCCATGAACCTATGCATAGGGGTTGGCACACATTTTCGTCGTGATTCTCCGGTAGAAACTTTGGGATACTCTTTGAGGTTCTATGTGTTGGTTGAATAGATGAATCTGAGATTGTGTGACGCATATCGTATAATCATACCCCACGGATACTTGAGGTGACATTGGAGTATCTAGGTGACACTAGGGTTTTGGTTGATTTGTGTCTTAAGGTGTTATTCTAGTACGAACTCTAGGGCTGTTTGTGACACTTATAGGAATAGCCCAACGAATTGATTGGAAAGAATAACTTTGAGGTGGTTTCGTACCCTACCATAATCTCTTCGTTCGTTCTCCGCTATTAGTGACTTTGGAGTGACTCTTTGTTGCATGTTCAGGGATAGTTATGTGATCCAATTATGTTATTATTGTTGAGAGACCTTGCACTAGCGAAAGTATGAACCATAGGCCTTGTTTCAACGCATTGCAATACCGTTTACGCTCACTTTTATCATTCGTTACCTTGCTGTTTTTATATTTTAAGATTACAAAAACTATTATCTACCATCCATATACCACTTGTATCACCATTTGTTCGCCGAACTAGTGCACCTATACAATTTACCATTGTATTGGGTGTGTTGGGGACACAACAGACTCTTTGTTATTTGGTTGCAGGGTTGCTTGAGAGAGACCATCTTCACCCTACGCCTCCTACGGATTGATAAACCTTAGGTCATCCACTTGAGGGAAATTTGCTACTGTCCTACAAACCTGTGCACTTGGAGGCCCAACAACGTCTACAAGAAGAAGGTTGTGCAGTAGACATCAAGGTCTAAGCTTGGGGGAGTTGATACGTCCATTTTGCATCATGCTTTTATATCGATATTTATTGCATTATGGGCTATTATTACACATTATGTCACAATACTTATGCTTATTCTCTCTTATTTTACAAGGTTTACATAAAGAGGGAGGATGCCGGCAGCTGGGATTCTGGGATGGAAAAGGAGCAAATATTAGAGACCTATTCTGCATAACTCGAAAAGTCCTGAAACTTCACGGAAGTTATTTCCAGAATATATAAAAAATACTGAGCGCAAGAAGTAGCAGAGGGGGGCCACTCACCAGCCACGAGGGTGGGGGCGCGCCCTACCCCCCTAGGCGCGCCCCCTGCCTTGTGGGCCCCCTGGTGGCCCTCCGATGCCCATCTTCTGCTATATGGAGTCTTTCGTTGAGGAAAAAAATCATAAGCAAGCTTTCGGGAGAGACTCCGCCGCCACGAGGCGGAACCTTGGAGGAACCAATCTAGGGCTCTGGCGGAGCTGTTCTGTCGGGGACACTTCCCTCCGGGAGGGGGAGATCATCGCCATCGTCATCACCAATGATCCTCTCATTGGGAGGGGGCCAATCTCCATCAACATCTTCACCAGCACCGTCTCCTCTCAAACCCTAGTTCATCTCTTCTATCCAATTCTTGTCTCTAAGTCTGGGATTGGTACCTGTAGGTTGCTAGTAGTGTTGATTACTTCTCGTAGTTGATGCTAATTGGTTTATTTGGTGGAAGATCATATGTTCAGATCCTATATGCATATTAATACCCCTTTGATTCTAAACATGAATATGCTTTGTGAGTTGTTACTTTTGTTCCTGAGGACATGGGAGAAGTCTTGCTATTATTAGTCATGTGAATTTGGTATTCGTTCGATATTTTGATGAGATGTATGTTGTCTCTCCTCTAGTGGTGTTATGTGAACGTCGACTACATGACACTTCACCATTATTTGGGCCTAGAGGTAGGCATTGGGAAGTAATAGGTAGATGATGGGTTGCTAGAGTGACAGAAGCTTAAACCCTAGTTTATGTGTTGCTTCGTAAGGGGCTGATTTGGATCCATATGTTTCATGCTATGGTTAGGTTTACCTTAATACTTCTGTTGTAGTTGCGGATGCTTGCAATGGGGGTTAATCATAAGTGGGATGCTTATCCAAGTAAGGATAGTACCCAAGCACCAGTCCACCCACATATCAAATTATCAAAGTACCGAACGTGAATCATATGAACGTGATGAAAACTAGCTTGACGATAATTCCCATGTGTCCTCGGGAGCACTTTCTTCTATATAAGAGTTTGTCCAGGCTTGTCCTTTGCTACAAAAAGGATTGGGCCACCTTGCTGCATTTTATTTACTTTTGTTACTTGTTGCTCGTTACAAATTATCTTATCACAAAACTATCTATTACCTATAATTTCAGTGCTTGCAGAGAATACCTTGCTGAAAACCGCTTATCATTTTCTTCTGCTCCTCGTTGGGTTCGACACTCTTACTTATCAAAAGGACTACGATAGATCCCCTATACTTGTGGGTCATCAGGGGGCGCGGTGCCGGCCTCCCGTGCCCTGGTGGTCCATCCTAGGCGCGCGCGGTGATGTCCTTCCTATGGCTCCGCTCCTGATCTGGAAGGTTGCTGGTGGTGCGTTCCGCTGGACTTGCTGGATCCGGTTGGATCGGCCGGTGGTTGTTCGGCTTGGGACAGAGGAGGGTGGTGGTGAGTACTGCTGGTGGAGGTGGTGGGGTGGTGGGAGCTGGTGGCGGTCTTGATCACACTGCCTTCTGTTGGCGTCGCGGGCGCTTCGGTTCTGGTCTCCGACGGGTCATCGTGGAGCGCATGGGGTGTGCCGCCGCACCTGATGTATGGCTCCGGCCCCAACCATGGTGGTTCCTAGCCTAGGGCAGTGCTCCTCTGCTCCTTGCAAGCTAGGGATGGCAATGGGTCAGGTTTGGGGCGGGTGGAGCTGGTCCAAATCCAACCCATGACTCATCTTCCTACCCTCTGCCCATCCACCAAATTATACATGGGCAAAACTTGTGCCCATGTCCAAACCCATTGGATACCCACATACCCATGGAGCTCCATGGGCATAGAAAAGTCAGCATGAAGCCTTCCCAAAGAGCAAATTAACTCATCATCATTCACTCGCAAATGACAACATAAGCTACATGCATAAGTAGGCAACAAGTAATACGATGAGTCCTTAAGTGTGACATACCAGATGTTGATTCTCCAGCATATAGCTCATGGAACAAGTTGCATATTTCCTGCCATTTCCCATTGATTCGCTCTTTCTACTATCACTGGCATATGGCCCCACATGTCATACGGGTATCCATTGGATATCCATGGAGCACAAACTATAACCATGCCCAACCCGGCTGTTCGTGGGTATCCATATCCATGGACCCATGGGCGAAAATGTGCTTCATAACCTTGCCCAACCGGGTCGGATATCCATGGGTATCCAAATCCATGGATAAAATTGCCATCTTTATTGCCAGCATGGTGCTCGGTAGGGTATGGTGGCCTACGCTGCGTCCGGGGGCCTGCGCTCGGTCAGTCGTTGATGGTTTTGGCACCTAGTGCTGACGTTTGGTGTCGGTGGTTTCCCCAGGGTGCGGTTGGCTCCTGCGGCTTGCCGTGCTTCTTCGTCTCTCGAAGGGTTAGATGGTGGTGGTGGTCAGGTGTCGTTTTATTGTAGGGATGTGCTCAAACTCCGGGTGAGAACCCTGCATCGACTATGTTGATGCCAGCGGCAATGACATCTATGGACGTCGTTTTCCTTGCAGGAGGTGCCGTTGTGGAGCTCTAGCACCTACAACTTTTGCTTTGTGGTCTCCGGGTGAAAACCTAGGATCAGGCAATGCCGGATCGGATGGCGGTGTTGTGTCCTCGGTAACACTACCTCCTCGGAGGCGTCATCTTGGAGACCCAAATGACGTCTGCAGTTGCTGCGTGTGGTTGAGGGTGGTCCGCGTGCTGGTGGTGGTGTGGCCTGCTCAGGACCGATGGTGGTGTGTTCTTCTTCATGTGTTTCTCTTCGGCTATCCTATGTGTGGTCTCCGTCCTGCTGCTATGCATGCTCAAGACCCCATTCTGTTGAGGCGAGCTTAGAGCTCTTGGTCTCGTCTTGGTTCACCTTTGCTCAATGACGACGCAATGACGCCTCCCCGACTTGCTAATCGTCTTGAACTTCCATGGTGGAGCTGTCAGTCAAGGTTCGTGTTAAGCTTTGGCAGTCGTTGATTGTGGAAGCTCCTTTGTTGTGCCCTGGGGTTTGATACACACACCGGTGCCGGTGCGTTAGGTTGTTTGTAGAGTCTTGGTATTGTGATCCCTTATACACCCCTTGTCTACCTGGTCCTGTTAGTCTGTTAGCTAGGTCTTGCCTTATCTTGGGCGTCATGTTCCTCTCTCTTCTTGTAACACTTGTTACTTACATGGTTTTCAGTGTTACTTATATGGTTTTCGGCTAGGTTTTTCTTATAAACCGGATTAATTTGTTAAGGTTTTCGTCCGTTTTTTCTTATAAACTGGATCACTCTCCTGGCATTATGACCACTTTGAGCAATATATTCAGGTGGAGGGACTCCTTCCCCGGTGATTCTAAAAAAAATAGATCTATGTTTTTTCCTACAAAAAATCACCCATATAATGTTAAAATTACACGTGCATCTACATCTATATCTCTACCTACTAATAAAAGGGCTATTGCTTCTTACCATCGTAATTTTGTCTGTTTTTCGTCCGTTCGTCGTCCGTCCATTTCGCCCATATTATTTTCTATATCCGAGGTGGTACTAATCTTATGCTTCGTTTCCTATGTTTGGTCATCAATCTTTTTTTTGAGACAAACTCGCAAAGCTTTTATTCATCCGTCACAAATGTTTACAGGAACGAAATCTAAATTTCCTGGGTGATCTAACCAGACATGGCGGCCAAAACCCAGGGATAACGCATGCTTTGCAAGCTTGTGAGCCTCAACATTCGAGGTCCTAAACTCATGATTAATCAAACAAGAAGAAAAAACTCTAGAGCTGTCTATTATTTCATGTATCACGGCTCCATATTGTGCACTTGTACCTCTCTTGATTGCTTCGACCGCCACTTTACAGTCCGATGCCACTGAAATATCATGGAAGAGAAGGTGCTCAGCAAGGGCCAAAGCTTCACGAATCGCCAAGGTCTCCAACGTCTCTGGATCATCAATCAATTGTACGATTTCACCTATGGATCGCTCCACGTGGGCCTTCATACGTTGTGTGCTTGGTTTTCGCAGATCAATCACTACGTATGGGCCAGCCCAGTTAATTAGGAGCCGGGGCTGATTGCACGACTAAGCCAGTTTTGTCATTCGTTTTGTAATACACAATCGCTTGCCTCTTTTTCTGTCGCCCAGCATGTTCCTGTTTCCAGATCCGTTTTCATGATCGAAGCGTTCAGCATCCGAACTCTTGCCCTCATGTACCTATATATTACTTCAGCCAGGGGAGAAAACAAACTATATGCTCGAGAACTCTGAGCATATGTCAGGCCTCGCCTGCGATCCGTCCTCGCCTCCATGACTCGCGCTGTCCCAGATAACTCGTGTGCTCACGATGCGATCCGCCACCTCGGTACGTTCATCGGCCCCTATCGCGCCTTCCTCCAGTCACACTTTGGGGAGATGTCATCCAATCAAGAAGGAGGGGATCGATGAGAAGGTCGTGAGAGGTGGCACCGTTGGAGGAGGAATTATGCTTCCATTGGTCCCTTCTGCAGGAGTGGAGGAGAAACAAGAAGCCATCGACTCGCCATCCAGGTCGGGTAGCTGGTTGGAGGAGGAATTATGCTTCCATTGATCCCTTCTGCGGGAGTGGAGGAGAAACATGAAGCCATCGACTCGCCATCCAAGTCGGGTAGCTGGCTAGAGCAAGCATGCCGATGCATGCATGACCTATGAACATACATGTATGCATGCGTGCGACCTCCCCGGCCTAGTCGAGACAAACTTCCACAGCGGCACGGCCTCATCCGTCACCACGCAATCCGGCGAACTCTCTCTTCCGTCGTCGCCACTTTCACCATCACAATGATACACTCGAGGCGATTACTCCCCCGGCAAGTACTCCTTGGACTCCCCCGCTCGCCTCGCCATCTAGGTGTTCGAGCTCGAGGAGGCTTCGGCGTCCTGCATCGCCGTGTGCGAGAGATCTCGGCACTTCATGGTAAATAAGGTTGCCACCCTCGAGGCCACGTTGGGCACGAGGAAGCCCTTCCTCGCCAAACTTATCAGGTATGCCTCTAGGCTCTAACATGAGTTGCACGAGCTGATGCTGCAAGCCTCAACATGTCAGTGGACGCGATCAGGATGGCCTACTTGTAGAAGGTCACTCACATTATGGAGTAATGGAGTCCTGCGAAACAAGTGCATACACAATAGCCATGCATTGGTAGAACCTTTATGCGTGATAATTATGATTAGAGATATATGCATGCGTCAATGTATGGACTACTATATATTTTCTTCACTTTTCGGTCAAAACATTGCACTGGATGCACAAGATAAATCATGCATGGTGGAGCATCAAAGGCACCATGCTGAAGTAGCAGAGAAAGCCATGTGGCCAGATAAGATGAATTCTTATATTAACTCGATCCGCTGCCCAAGAGGTTTTTTTAATATATATATATATATATATATGATTAGTGGAGCAATCTTTTCATGTTGACTGTTTTTAACGAGGATGCCCGGCCTATAGTAATTCATTGTGTTGTTTGTTGACCACGGATGCAAATTGTTAATAGGCTTATATTGATATTACTAGTAGAATGCCCGTGCGTTACCACGGGCTTGTGAAATAGTCATAGATAGAGACAATATAACACAATCACAATTGCATAATAATTGAAGTCCACTTCATTTGGAATCAAAAGTGATAACAAAGTAGCAAATTAACAATGTATACGTATAAGTGATGATCCAATTAAAAATTTATTGCAAAGTATTGAGATCTACTTGATGCGCTTAAGAAATTCTCTCACAATATCAGGCAAGTTGTCTTTAGCTTCATTCGCATGATGTTTGAGCAAGCATAATAAAAATTGCTTTCTCAATTCATACCTATTCTGCACAAGTAATATACGTAGTTAACATGAATACTTCATGTGGAAGGTTTAAAAACATGTGTAATGCACAGTATTCACCGCACAAACCGGCTTCGCCAGGTTTTTACCGTCCCACAAAAGCATAAAATAAAAGACAAAATAGCCTAACAAATCCTTGCAATTTCCTAAATTGTTATTGTATTAAATATGATGATAAAAAATAAATGTTTATATTCTAAATTTATTACACGTCTACGCTCGTTGGAATACCATCAGGAGATAAACGTTGTCATTTTGATATATCGGAATGCCATCCTGGTTGCTTTATTTCTAGTGCTTCTTTGAATTTCCGCGCAAAACTTTTTAATTTCACTAAGTGCCTCATAATTTTCATCTCCAACAATTGTGTTGTATGAATAGGGTCCAGAATAGATACACAACGTGCCTCTTTGTCGATGACATACAAGATGTATCGGCCGATGGATTCATATGGAAGATAAATCTACAAGTCGTAGCTATTACAGACAATAATAAACCATGACAAACAATGGACAAAAGACCTTACTTACCATGTTGCACGATGAGATGTTGTCTATCCCAGGCCAGCTATCAAACAAATTTGCCAACTTCTGAATAGTTTCCTTATCGTAGAACTTTTGACCTCGTGTTGAATCCCGCATCATGGACTGAGTAAAAAAACATCGTCATATACATGGATAATGAGGCGATACCAACCATATCTTGTTGTAGATAAGTATTAACATGTTGTACAATGTGATGATATTTTGATGGGTCAATGTTCGTGTCTCCGTCTTCTTTCATCTGGCTTGAAACAACTAATAATATAGAACTTTTCACCCACCCTGTCTTGTAGATGGTCGTGAGCCATCATGCAATATATGTAAGCATTTATCACCTGTAACTCCACGTTTAGATTATATCTATGTCTTACGATATTATATGTTCTTTATATTATTAATTACAAAGTTTATGCAAATTGGTCTTGCATCATCGTGTAAGAATATATCATCCTTCATAAGGCACTCCAAATTGTCGTTCCCAATATCTGAGGATCTGGGATATTGTTCAGGCCACATCTCTCACAATTGGTTCAAGGGACCGGCTCGTCTGGAAACTCACGAATGATCATCAGTTCTCGGTCAAGAGCGTGTATCAATTGTTCTTCCTCGGGAACACTCGCTTTGCCTGCCACAAGCTGATATGGAAATCCAAAGCACCACCACGGTGTAAATTTTTCATGTGGTTGGCAGTTCACGAAAGATGTCTGACGGCGGATAACTTAGAGAGAAGGAACTGGCCGTCAAATGGCACCTGCACACTATGCTCATCTGTCCCGGAGACTTGCTCACATCTTTTTGTGCACTGTGACTTTACCAGGCAGGTTTGGACGAGGTTCAGGGATTGGACAGGGGCAGATTTCATAATACCGGAGGTCAATTTCAGTTCTACAGAGGATTGGTGGCTGAAGGCGAGGGAGGGGATCCCAAAACCAATGAAGAAGAAATTCGATACTATTGTCATCCTTCTCCATTGGAGGATTTGGAAGGAAAGAAACGCGAGGATTTTTGACAATGTCGCTAGCTCGGCTGACAGGGTTCGGGACCTGGTAATACAGGATATCCACACATGGAGGGCAGCAGGATGCATTTATGACCTGACGACGTGATTTAGCTGGCCTTCTTGGTCGATTTGTAGAGTCAGATGCTTCCTGTGCGGTCGAGCTGGGGTGCCGGTTGTATTGTTGTAGTTACAGGTCTAGTTCTCCTAGATTATAACCTTGTACTCTCTCTTTTCCCATCTAATAAAATACGGCCAATGGCCCTTCGAAGAAGGCATCTTCAATGTCCACGAACATGATTTTCTTGGGGGCAGACATGATTGATTCAACGACTGTAATATATCTAGGAGTGCAAATATAGTCTATGGACATGATACAAAAACGAGCCAAATTAGTATAAAAAAGTAGACAAATTGGTTGAATACATAAAACAATATGTCGAAGGAAAGATCGATAATAACATTGAAAATAATACCTTGTGCAATAACATTTACATTGGCATTCTTTTTTGGTTTTTTATGAGATATCACCGCCCCCACATCATTTTGTTTTGAAAAACTCGGTGAGTTTTCGGCCCCTTTCAGCGTCGCCACTTCAGAACCCTTGTCGATGCATTCTTTTTGTGCATCTCCAAAATCCATATCTATGTCTCCTATATTCTGAAAAATAATAATATGTAAAATATAAACATTTTGTATTATCATATATAAGACACAAACAAAGAAGAATTAGCTATATACCTCTTCTCGTGGTGTTTCAGTCTGGTCTGTCATCGTTGCATCCAGCCTGGTTACATCAGTGTGTATGTCGGAACCCATCACTCTTTATCTGCGATGAAATATAAATGATATTTTCTACTGCATCATATAAACATATACAATATATAATAAAAGTAAGAGTGAAACAAACACAGCTGTTTTATTTTGTAAAAACGAAAAACTGTTTTTCATATTATTAGTCAAAGATGTTGCATTTATTTCGGAGGAAACAACCAACTATAATGTGCATATATAAATAATATATCATCTGAAATTTCTTAAATCATTTTAAACTATTTATATTTTTTGGTAGAAGAGTTTATTTTTTATGCAGACTAAGGAAAATTGTCCGACAAAAGATAAAAACATGCAAGCAATCCAACATAAACCAAGTATATTCGGTTTTTCCCCTACAATTTTACTTTTTTGTGTTACTTTGAATATATGTAATAAGTATAAAAACATTTATTCATTTTTTTGAGAAAACAACATTTATTCGTATTTGTTTTTGAAGGTTAAAACATTTATTCATATGATCCATGTATATACTTTAGTGTATTTTTTTCTTCGGAGAGAAAACATTGCCGATCAAAGGCCCAAATTGGCTATACAGCACGGCCCAACAAGCACCCAACCCAGCAGTATTACAGAAAAAATTTACTCAAAAAAAGAAAAGCACCCAACCCAGCCGGCGACCTCATCCACTCCACTCACTGGATCTCACCCACTCCCCTCCCTCCCCTCTCCCCCACAGCCGGCGACCTCATCAACCACGACCGCCGCCCCTTCTCATCCCTTCCCCTCCACACACCCGACGACAATCAGGTGCGAGCTTGTTGAGGCTCCATCGTCTCCCACCGCCGCTCCATCCCATCCCCTTCCCTCCCACTCACGAGACCCGGGGCTTCCACATCACCGTCGTCGTGCGTCATGGACGAGGTCTAGTGCTCGGCCGGCATGGCCGCCCCGAGGGTGACCGCCGCGGCCCGGCACCTGTCGTCCTCATCGCGCAGCTTGGGCGGGTCGCGGCTGGCGCCTGTCGTCCTCGACCGTGGCCAGCTGGTTCAGCAGGAGCGACAGGGGGAGCGGGTGGTCGGAGTAGCAGGGGGTGGTGGAGCGCCTAGGCAACGAGATGATGAGAAGGACAGCGACCCCGCGGCGGAGCAGCAGCGGCTGGGGGAGCAGCGCAGCTTACCACTTCGCCGTCGTCGCTATCGTGCAAGCCAGGCCAGGTGAGTTTGGATATTTCACCGTGGGGGAATTTTGTCAGGGGCAAATCATTAAGTTTCTAGCAAACTTGTGGCAAATATTTAGTTTCGCAAGTATTTGTCTAATATGTGCGCTGCATCATTTTAGTTTTCCAGTGAATCCTGATTGTCAGTGTCAAAACTCTTGTTGCCGTCCAATATTCAAGTTGAATATTCCCAAAGATTATATGTCACACAGACAGAGCCCAACTTCTAGGCATGTGCACTTGTTGAGAACTTACACAAGTTAGGAAACATGCAGGTTAGGCCATCCTATCAATTGACCTGTCCCTAGAATTTTTCCGAGTTAAGCTTCACTTGATGCCATCTAGTCAGGGACCAGTCTGTACCATCTGAAACTCACAACGAAACCTCGTGTTTTCATTCAGTACCTACTCCCATGATAAAAAAATTATGAGGATTGTGCAAGTTAGGTTCTGTGTCAGCATGTGACATGTCTTGACTGTTGTAGGAGTACAAGTGTGCCAGTGTGCGCCAATGATGTATCTTTTTCATATCAAGTTCATATCATTGAGACTATGAACTACATAAAGTCTTAAGTGTCTTTATTACTCTCAGAATTGCTTGGGCAGGAGCTTAAGTTTGTTTTGTCGACATCAACTAACGAGTATATTATGGTCTCTCTTTATTTCAGCTACATGAATCTAGTGTTGATCGTGCAGCTTTTGTGGAGTTTGTGCTTGGCTTGTCAGGATATATTTTCTCTGAGGAATAACAGGGATCTTCATGCCCCGGATTTTCTATTGTTCTTTGTTATAATTGATTGGGTAAGTCGTGCACTTTGTCACTGCTATTGTCCATGCAGTTGCGCCTAAATTATCTGAAGGGATGCACTGAAACAACTGAACCCAATATTTTTTATCAACATTAATTAGTTCTTAGGAAAAAATGAAATTCAAGAAAAATGCAAGTCATGCTTCTCTATTGGGCAAGCTTTTGTTTTGCCTCCCTGTATGAGAATAAGGCAGCCTTAAATAGACTTGTTGTTATGGGTGCTTTGCATTACTTCTTGGTTGACCAACGGTATGTGGGTGATCACTTCACTTGTGAATGCATTGTAGGTCATGGCGATTCTCATGTTCTCTGGATTCTGTGCCTCTGCCAGCGTGACGATTTTCTTCATGAAGGATATGAACTTCTGCGCGGAATACCGGCGTCTGGACTGCAGTCAGTTCACACTTTCAGTCACTCTGGCGTTCTTTACATGGTTGTTGCAAGCTACGTCTTCTTTCTCTGGGTTCTGGCTACTGATTTCATTCTTCTAGTGATCTCTCTCATGCGCTCATAAGCACCATCAGCGTCGTGCTAATTGTCGGTCAGGAGGGTAAATCAGTTGCAATGTGCTCGGGCACCCATTATACATCACTTGTTACATATATTGTCTGTTTGATTCATAGCTCATCTTCAGTTTAGGTGTTGGTTATGAGCGCCTTGAGGTGGAACAGTTACATGTGGGAATATTATGTCTTGTTAGTTTCGCAAGTTTGTGATTTGATGGTTGGCTTGGTCATTTAGTTATATCCAGAGCTTGCCACTGAAGTTCCTTCCAGCCAACACTAATTGGTTTCTTTCTGAATAGCTTTGGCATCTCTTGATTATGGTAGTTATTAGATTATGTACTTTAGTTGTAGGTTGTACTGAATGTAAAGGAATAATTGAAAAGAACCTGGTTAGTATAACTTTATAGGCTTTCTTGTTGCTTGTTTGGGTGAACAATAAATTGATCACGATTTGTCTGGGTGAACGATATATTCAGAACTGCAAATACTCCTACTGCAAACAAAATTCAGTAAATTTCAGTGCATCTACTGCAAACTAAATTCACCCAGATAAGAGTTGTGATGGCAATTTATGAGTAAAACTGCTTGAACTAAACTGCTTGTCTACTGCTTGCTCTAAAAACTGCTTGTCTACCGCTTGCTCTAAAAACTGCTTGTCTACTGCTTTGACATGTTTTAGATTTCAGTACATATGTACATGTGTGTGGTGAGCTTCATGACTGAATTTTGCATTGTGCTTACAAGTCATTAGAGTCATCTAATGCCAAATAATCTTTGTAGCTAACAGAGGTCGATCATGTGACTATATCTTCATGACTTAGAGACACTACAAGTCCTTAGAGTCATCTAAGCCAATATTTATTTTGTTAATCTTTGCCCAAGGATGAGTTTTTGTGGTGGAAGTTGGATGGGGGGTCCATCAGGTGCACCTATGCTGACAGAGGTTCATCATGTTGTGGTGGAAGTTTGCTTGGCTATGAAAATAGTTTGCTTGGCTATGCAGCCTAAAATGTGTGATGAATCTATGTTTCTTCAGTTGCAGCCCACCTACTAGGACTGCTTGATTAAATCTACAATCAATTGTAGTATACCTGAAGAAAACATGATCATAATCTAATAACTATTATACTTTTAGAGAAGAGACAGAACCTAGAGGAACTCGCCTTCTTGATGCTCCTAGCTTACGCAAGGTACTCCTCGGGAATTTTTCCTCCAGGTCTGGCTAATTTGATCTTGTGCTATCAGTGATGGGCGAAGGGAGAGCAAGGAGGGGGAGGAGGGATGGCGGGTTCATAGGATAGGATTATCATAGGAATAGGAATTTTGTAGGAAATGAGATGGCATGTATCTCAAATCCTATGAGTAGGAATAGGAAACGAGATGTCATTTGGTTGACACCAAAGGAATTTTTCCATTGAGTCTAGGCTCATTTTTATTTTCCTATGAAATGTGGAGAATAGGAACCAATCCTATGTAGGAATAGGAATCTATTCCTATGAACCAAAGGGCTCTAAAGGAAAAAATCCTATAAGAATCCTATCCTCTAAAATTCCTATGAAATTCCTCCAAACCAAAGGAGGCCTAACATATATAGGTAGGCCACATCCCACATGTGCCATGGATAGTTGGCCACATGTGCCATGTGGTACGTCTAGATCACTTGTTGGGTGTATTTAGGACCGCTCTCGCCGTACAGGTAGCCACTCCTATATGTACAAGTACCTCACCATACCGCTCTCACCGTACATGTAGCCCCCTCACTGCACAGCAGCCGCTCACACAAGTCGCTTCTCCCCACCATGGCGCTGCTTTTCCGACCTCCTCTCCCGCCAGCCTCCACAGCGTCACGCCCATGTCCTCTCCCCACCACGGCCTCGCGCCGCCCCGCCATGGTCTTGCTCCACAACCAACACCGTCGGTATCACATAGATTGACGTGCCGCCCCGCCATGGTCTCGCCCCGCAACCAACTCCGTCGGTATCACAGAGATCGATGTTGTTGCCGGCATCCATCCTCGACGACGACGACCTGGCATGGCTCCAGGCCAAGGCGGTTGCCAAGGCAAAGAATCTCTGCCTGGCCACCTGGAAGGGCGTGCAGCTGGCGGCCAAGTTGCCATCCAAGCACACTCCACCTGTGGTCTGCCTGCAGGTCGTATTGTGGCTGAAGATACTAAAGATACCTCGTTTTGATTTTGAAGAAGTTAAAGCCACTTCTTTCCTGGATGTTCGGAAGATACTGTCATACTCGAATCGGATGCCTATATGGTGGTCTCCGCAGTCCTAGACACGGGCCCAAACTTGTCCATACTCCATGCTATCTACAAGGAAATTAAAGTAAATGGTTGCACTTTGATCCCCTGGTCAGTAGCCAAGACAAGGAGAGAACAAAATCATGCTGCTCACATTGTAGATGTTGGTCTTATTACAAATACGGGAGCAGTGGATGTTGGCTGTCAAAACTCCCATGAGTTGCATCGCAATCATGTACTATTATATCCAGTAGAGTGTAAAAAAAATTAATTCTACACCTGGACTTACTGTAACAAGCAGGAACACATCGACGTTATATCTTTCCTGTTAAGTTTTGCATGCTAAGCATTTAGAAAGTTGGCATATGCCAAAAAAAGCTTCTCGTTTCCCCTGGTATATTCTTCATCCCTACTAAAATGGATAAAATAAAGGACTGATACTACAGATGTAGGCATTCTTCATCTCTACTAAAATATATTCTTCATCATGTGGTTATCCACCTGTAATAAATCACCCCTGCATACCTACCTGATTTTCTTCTGTCACAAGTCACAATTCATAAGCAGTCTTACTTCTTAGGCGAGCTCTGTATTTTACTATTCTCTTTATCTTCATTTTTTCTTGACTCAGCACATTTACTTTTTTCGGTTATACCTTTGTACTACACTGAATGTAGGAAATATAAAGTAGATGAATGATGTGTTTATTCTTGTGTATACTATGTGACCTTCAATTATGTTTGCTTTCAGGAGTAAGAAGTCAGTTGGAGTGGAAGTGAGAATAGTACCATGAGCTCAAGTGATTCATTCACGAAGCTGGTAAACGCATAAACTTTAAAAAGATCATCTCAACAAGGTATGCAAGTAATTTCTTTTGGGTGTTTGAATTGCCACATCTTGGGTTTTGTTTTCAGTCCATTATATATTCTAGGGACAAGCTTCATCTCATTTCTTAGACCAAATAATATTTAACTACAGGATCAGATTCACGTAAAGTAATTTGCAATGTTTATTCGATTTTGTGCATGACAAGGGGCAAGTAGAATTTTTTCTGTATGCACTTAGCAAGATTAAAGTAACAGGCACAAAGTGAATCAAGTGTCTTCAACAAGCAATTTAAAAGTGAAAGTAGATAAAAAAAACTTACTGATCCACATAGAAGAGTGTTAAATATTGAAATTTGATTTTCCGCATTACCATGGTCCGCTATGGTCCTGCAGTAATATGTGTATGACAGCAAAAGGATCTTCAAATCAGTATGTACACTAACTTATCCATTATAATTAGATATAGTATATGAGATAACTTGAACATCTCTAGAAACCAGTGTGAAAAAAATATAACAGCCAAATCGCATTGCAATACTATTACGTGTGGATTTTCATGTGCACATTCCCAGACGCTACAAACTTGATAAGAGCCGAAAGCAAAGGAAATGCATATCACAGTTGCAATGGCCGCTAGGAGAAGTCTCTCCACATCCGCGTGTTGAGAGACTTGAGCTATTAATTTTGCAGGCACTCCACACAAGCACATGCATGTTAAGTGAGGGTATACGTTATCATTTTGGGTATGATCGAATGGAAATACATGTTCATGTCATCCTCTGATCCACTCATCCAAATCATCCTGCAAAGCTCATGCATAATGGTTTAAGAAATAAAGTATAGATGCTCAAAGGACAAGATTGATAGCTAACAAATAGTTGATGCTTACAATTAGCCTATGGTCTCCTCCTCCAACATGTGTTTCCTGTTTGAGCGTTGTGAAAGGTCAGGAGGTCCAGGCAGGTCAAGGCGATGGCCACCTTTGACTTTGGAAATGCAAACCCCCTCTCGTGGCCATCTCCACAACATCATCCAACATATTGACGTTTAGCTGACCGAAAGGAACTATACATATTTAGCTAGGAAATCTAGGAAACTAGAACAAAAATAGACCGGTCGACATGTATGATTAAGGATAAAGAATGCACTAACTTTCAAACTTTTTTGATGCTATCTTGCCTGACCACATATATTGTCAACATGGAAATTCTGGTTTCTGAAATCAGTTTCCTTGCTCAGTAGAACACCTATTATGAAATCTGTTTGTTCCCCATACACACATATGGAATGGCAGCTCCCTGACATGAAATGAACATTGTCTGATGGCAAGAAAGTTTGAAATAGCGCGTGTGGGGGTAGCAAGATTGATTAGAACGCACCATTTACAACCACAACAGCAGTGCTTCAAAAAGTGGGATGTGGCAAGCTAGCCCCCTGGGCATTCATTGTGGCCCCAAAACAATCTGTTATGTTGTATTCCATATACCCTATTTTACAGTTGTCTATTTTCTCATCATCGTCAAGCAAAATTAATTAGAATGTACCCATTCCAGCCAGTGTGGCAATACTTCAACAAGCCAGATGGACCATGTGACCCTGGTTATGCATCGTTCGCCCCTGTACATGGTCGTCACCAGGCACTATGGCAGCAGCCACCACCATCAAAACAGCAGTTGACTTATAACAGTGAGGTTGGACCTCATGAGGTAAAAACATTGATGAAGCTTATGATATTCTGCTATCTCCTCTATTGACCTGTAGCTCTGTAGCCCTGGAACGGACCATCTTCACTTGTTAAAAATTACTCGCAAGATACATATTCTTATTAGAAATTCTCTCACATGTGTTGTCATGGTTGATGGATCCAACTTGACATGTTCTGTCCAATTTTGCATTATGTGTTTTAAAAGTAAAAGATGAAAAAAAACTACGGGCACCAAGTTTAAAAATATGTAATCAGTAAGCCTAAAAGCAACTAAACTGTTATATTAAATTCATTATTTGAGTTCATTGGAATATACTCCCTCTGTCCCATAATGTAAGATGTTGGATGTAATAACGTCTTACATTATGGGATGGAGGGAGTAATAAGCAACAAAGATGAAATTATGTATTTCTGCTATGCTGTGATGGGCTACTTTTGATGTGTTGCCTAGGTGTCTATTTTTCCATCATCTTACCATCAGCTGTTGCCTATGATTTCAGGCACCCCTGCCATCCTTCAACAACTGCAGTGGAGCCGGCTACCATTGGTATTCACAGCAATTTTCTGCCCCTAACTCATTTGATTATGGCGCACACACAACCTATGGCAACCACCAACACGAGTGGGAGCAGCTTCCCAGTACTCTGGAGCTGCCTATTGCATCTTGGCAGCATCCACCTCCTCCGTTGCATTGTCGTCCAACACCTAGCAAGGTAAAAACAACACTGAAAACCTGTGTTTGCTGACATGGTCCTCTTTTAGACAGTATAGACATGGAGTGAACCTTTCATTAAGATTACTTTTTCAAGATAGCTTGTTGCATATGCAAAACCCTTGTGTGTTTCAAACTCAAATTAAAGAGGGTTACACAGTGTCAGACTATGTAATGTAATATCCTCTCATAGTTTGACACTATTGCTTATCTAGAGGATCATTGCTTATGGTCCGAACTATGAGAAATGTTTATTTCCTAGAAATTCTTTGACACCAGGTACCAAAATAACTTCTACCTGGCACAACATTTAGGATCTTACTACTGGAACTGAGCACGGGAACATTAAGGTTTTACACACGCTCATGTCTAGAGTGACCTACAGGCAAGTTAATGGATCAGCACTCTTGTCCTTTTTGGTCTTTTTCACCTGTGCTACTCTTCAACAGGATCAATTATGTCCTACAATGTGATGTTTCCTTAGCATAGACTTTCCCACTAAAAGAGTGATTTTAATGTGACAGAAAGTAAAGATCATGTGTGTATAAACTTTCTATTGCCTGTATGAGCATGCGTTGGCTGTATGATAAACTGTGTACTGTGTAATACCTTCATCGCTATCGGTGGCGGATCCTAGACGCGATCGGCGGCGGGTCGTGGAAGCGATCGGCGGCGGGTCGTGGAGCGTCGGCGGGGGTCGTGGAAGCGATCGGCGGCGGGTCGTGGAAGCGTTCGGCGGCGGGTCCTGGAAGCAATCGGCGGCGGATCCTGAATCCTGAACGACAACAGCGCCAGATCAGGGGATCCGCGTGAGACTCCAGAAGGGGATCGACGTGAAAGTGATCCGCCGCGGACCTTCAACGAGATCGGCTGCAGATCTGATCTTGCTTTGCACTGGGAGGGCGGCGGCGGACGTAGGGACGAATGAAGGCGGCGAACGACTCGTGCGGGCGAGTGCTTCGAGGGCACAAGGAATCGCTCGTGGGTGCTGGCGTCTGGTTAATTTTCGTAGGTTTTATTTCGTAGATTTTTTTACTCCGTTCTTTCCTCCATCGACCGGAGGTTTTCCGCTGGAAATCGTCGATGCATAACATTTTTTTGGTTTGCGGGTCCTGGGGGGAATCGCTGGGACGTGGGAGGTGGGATTGAGGACGAAAAAAAACCGGCTTTGGTGGGACGAAAAAAACCCTGGAAGCGAGACTACCAACTGCTTCATTAGGAGTAGAGATGATGCATAAAAATATTAAGTGGCTTGATGCATTGTATATTACTTACAATAAGGGTAGTTAGCTGCTCTTTCTTGCACAGTGATTACTCGATGGTGATTATCATTTTTTAATGTCTTGTTCTATGATTTTTTTATCCTCAATTATGTCTTTCTCAGCAATTTCACATCTTTATCACCTATACTTCAAGAATAAAAACTATACCGGGAATTGTTGACAAATTAATATTTAATGCAAACCTGCTACCCCCTCCATCCACATATATATATGGCCTAATGCATTTTTCGAGATTGTCTTTGACTATTCATAAGATTAATATTATATGAGATGTATAATGTGAAAATTATATCATTGGAAGCACCTTTCACGTACGTATTTGAGAGTATGGTTTGTGTAACTTGCATATCATATATTATTGCTCTAACATGCAATCAAAGTTACATGAAAATGCCTTAGACCCTATATAGATGGACGAATGGAGTATATACAATTGAGCAGTCACAAGGTGACCTTGATTTGAAGGTGAACAAATGATCTAAGGGCTCTTTTTTCTCCGTTACAACGCACATGCATTTTTGTCTAGATGGCTTTTTAACAAAAAAATCAATCGAGAAGTAATAATCAATGCAACATTAATACAAACATTTATTGAAACTGAATATAAAAAATGGTGCGTAATGACAAGTAAATTCTTCAGGACTTTGCGGAGTCCAAGATTTGCTGGGTGCGTCATTTGGCGAACAAAGTTGCCTATCTTTTAGCTAAGGAAGGTTGTATGAATATAAGATTTGTAAAATATGGTTCCATGTCATGATGGTTAATAAATCACAGCGATTCCAACTACTCCATGGTGGGGTAAAACAAGAAATTGTACCTAATGACACATGGAGCAGGCTTGCAAGATTTCAAGCCTGTTGCAACACACAGACATTTATACTAGTACACAGTAGTAATATTAGAAGGGAACAACAAAATTATGAATGTGTCTAGGGCACATCTAGATGTGCTCTAGTTATTGCACATCTAAATGACTCAATCAAACTAGAAAGAAAAAGAAAAAATACTAGCAAAAATGGTTGCACGAATCTTCATGTAAGACCATTAGCATAGGACTTAGATATGCAATACTTATGGTATATCTAGATGTGCTTTAGCAATACTGTAAAATTATCGAGTTTCAGAAATTCAAAACGTAAACCATGTGAGGAATCCCACAAGTTTAATGATCAAGTTTAAAAAACAGTTTTGTTAAAGCATTTCTAGATGTGTCATAAGTATTGTATATTTAAATTCTATGTCATTGATCTTACGTTGAGATTCGTGTGAATTTTTCTTCTTCTTCTCTTTATACTTGATTCACTCATTTAGATGTGCAATAATTAAAGCACATCTAGATGTGCCCTAGACACACTTGAAAAAAAAAACTTAAAACATAGCGAGAATCCGACGATTTAGCGGATCGCAAAGACGGTCTGCTTCCGCACCAGCGTACCCTTGTGAGTGTTTGGTAGACGGTCCGTATTTAAACAAATGAGACTCTTTTTTAATTTATTCATCGCCCGGAATGGAAATGGAATGGCAGGTGGCAACTCGGTGCTGCCCCCACCGAAGACCAGGGTTGACACATTGACACACACACACATCACGAGTACTGAGTACACAACACGCACCCACACACACTGACTGATCCAACCAACAACCACCAACCACACACACACGGAGCACTTTATTCCACGAAGAAAGAAAGAAAGAAATACTCTATCCAGACGTACGCATTGTAGGCCACCCAAATCGCTCCCTGATTTATTTGTTGCTTCCCTCCGGACGGCGGGCCGGCTGTCGCCTGCATGGCCCGTCCGTCCGTCCGTCGGCGCGCCTACTCGATGCCGTACTTCTTCTTGAGCAGGCCGATGAAGTCGTAGACCTTGTCCGGCGAGTAGAGGCTCTTGGCGACGCTCTCCCGCTCGCCGCAGCGCTTGGCCCACGCGGCGATCTTGGGCGCCACCTCCGGCAGGCTGAACTCGCCGTACCTCTCGTAGCTGTGGAACCAGGCGGTGAAGGGCGCGAAGGCGGCGTCGACGAACCCGAATTTCTCACCGCCGAAGAAGGGCTTGTCCCCGAGCGCGCCGTCGAGGGTCTTGAGGATGTCCAGCATCTCGGCGCGCGCCTGCGCCTGCGGCTCGCCCTTGAGCTTCCAGAGGCGGGAGCCGCAGTCGTAGACCTTCTTGTCGACGTAGTCGGCCCAGAAGCGGGCCTGCGCGCGCGCGTAGGGGTCGGAGGGGAGCAGAGCGGGCGCGTCCGGGAAGGCCTCCTCCAGGTACTGGAGGATGATGAGGGACTCGTTGACGGCACGGCCGTCGTGGAGGAGCACCGGGATCTTCTTATGCACCGGGTTGGCGCGGAGGAGGCGGTCGCTCTTGCCGGCCATCAGGTCCTCCTCCGCGTACTCGTAGGGCAGGCCCTTCTCGGCCAGCGCGATGCGCACGCGCTGCCCGAACGGGCTCACCCAGAAGTCCAGCAGCACCAGCCCCTTCTCGCCCGCCATTGCTCCCGGTTGCCTTGAATCTCGACCGATCTGTGCTTGTGTTTGTGTTGTGTAGGCTGTGTGGGTGATGAGTGAGGATGAAGATGAGGTGAGCGGAGGATTTATAGGGGGGAGGGGAGGGTGGGATCGTGTGTATCCGGAATAGTCTGGCACGTTTTGACTAGAGCTAGAACGTGTGTGAGAGGAGATCGAATCGAACGGGTGGTGTACGTACCGGCTGGAGGATTCTGGGCCTTCGTTCGGTGTGTCACCGCTTGCGTCACGTAACCGGCGCACGAGGGCATGGGCCGGCATGGCACGTCTGTGTGAGCGGGACGAGTGGCTGGCTGGCTGGGAGGCCACACTGCGGGCTGCGGGCACGTCGGCGGAGAAGATCGGGGATCCTGGATTGGGGGAAAGATGTGATATGGGGTGACGTCATCGAAAGGAGCTAGTACTAGCCTGGTATTGCGGGATTGCATTTAATTTTGAGGGGAAATTAGTTACTTTTGATTTAATGCCAAGATTCGGCACTGCCAATCTAAAGTTGCCAATTTTTTTTTAGAGATGGTGAGAATTACTCCCTCCAATACATAATAATAGTAGTATAAGGGCGTTGTAGTTGGTAGTCAAGCAATTTTAACCGATTTTTGTAGATCTGCCAACATTTGACTTGCTAATTATTGGTACCAAATCGATTAAGCTCTTAACCTAGATAGATAAGCAAACCAGACCATTGCATGGTTTCAACTCAAACTCCATCTTGAGTTTAAACTATTGGATAAATGTTGAATACATGACATCGTCACCATATTGAGTACTAATAATCTGATAATAAATGGAATGAATTGGGCAAAGTGTCTTCACATCAACAATATGCATGTCCTAGCTTTCCAAGCCTCCTCCGTGCTCCCGGTTCCTCTAGTGACGTTCAACATAGATCATATATACATCCAAAGAGAAGATATCAAGCATGCCGTTGTGTTGGCTAGGCCTAGAAGGTACCGGGAATTATTTTGGGGCCTCAACCTGGTGTTCCATGAGAATTCGGTCATGTGCATGTGTCCGTCGCATGAATGTAGTCCAGTCAAGACCGCAGAGTCGCACCGATTCTTCTAAGAACCGCAGCCATGTGTCTTGGCCCAAAGGCCACAACTCAACTCCCGCCTGACCTTCTGTAATGTGTTCTCTGCTCTCCACCAAGGCCTGCCGATGCCGCCAGTGAATCTGCGACCCTGAAATCCCCCGTCAATTCGCACCCCACATGGATTTGTAGCGTGCACCAGTAACAGTATACAGAAATGCATGGCTGCATTTTTTATAGAAATGACTGCATGTAGTTGTTGCCGTAGATTTTTTTTTGAGAAATTGTTGCTGTAGATGATATAATAGCTTGATTTTTTTTTGAAATATGAAATTTCATTTCAATTAACCACTGTGCCCAGCAATATTGCCGGCAATCAAGTCTCGGATAAAATTAGGAGCAGCGCCCGGCCATACGGCTTGGGACACATGCACCATCTTCGACCCGTGCGTCGCTAGAGCATCCGCAATATTATTACAAACCCGTGGGCAAAAAGAGATAGAAAAAGAACTAAAATGCAACATAGCAAGGGCATTAATTTCCCTAAAAAGGACTCCATTTGGCGCTAGATCGTAGTTCTTCGAGTCAGTGATAGATATCTGGAGTTCTCAATACAATATGTTTCTATTGTTCCATGATTTATAATGCTCTTAAAGTATTCAATTTTCATGATGAACATTGTTCCATGTTGATCATGATGTATTCTACAATTTCTTAAAGTATTCAATTTTCATGATTTCTAATGATGATCGATTGGGGCTCATAAATATATCAGTATGTCACAAGTCACAACTACCCAATGGCATGTATTCTGAAGATTGCCAAATTCCTTAACTGCGCATATGGACACAGATATCTGGAGTTCTCAATACAATATGTTTCTATATACTTTTCTTCTTGCTAAGTCGGTACACATATATTGCTATTTATTACACCCTCTGTTCCTAAATGTAAGTCGTTTTCGCAGTTCAAATTATAATGCTCTTATGTTTAGGAACCGAGGTTGCATTTTATAAATAAGTAATGCTACGATGTTTGTTTAGAGCCAAGATTACTAACCAGGATGTTAGATAGATTGCGAGATTGATAAATGCAAGATGATTTAGACCCTATTTTGTTGGCTTATGGCTTCACCCAAAGCGGGTGAGCAATTTATTCCAAAGCTCTGTATCCTTCAAACTGAAACAAGGGAACGCTTCCTCACTGCCATCCATATGATAATCATGCACCTCCATCTTCTGTTCTTAATTGGCCACATGGACGTACAGTCCTACAGCTCCAGTTCAGGTTCTCATATACCTGAATTTGGTTCCTATTCCATCTCTGTTAATTCCATAGGTCAGTACCAGACTTCATCAAGCTTGCACTGTCAAATAATTTCGTTGCCATGCGGAGGCTGGTTGGGTATATCTGAGACGAAATAATGTATTTTCGAACAAAAAGAGACGCGTGGCAGGGGACGCAGGTGTGGGGGTCTCCTACAGTGGAGGCTCTTACCCAGACTCGAGGACTAATGCCGGGCTAAGAATAGATGGAGTATGGTCGCTCTTCCTATCGTGGTTGAGTGCACTGTGATGTGAGCGGCATACACTATCTAGCAACAGGAATGCCAAGGTGGCGGCTCCGGATTGTGGTCCACGTAGTTGCTCTCCGGCGGGTATCATTGCGATGGTGATGGCTCTCCTCTTGGGTTGTGTGGACAACGGGAGGTGTTGCGGCAGGTAGCTCGGACGTGCCCACTTCTTGGAGGGGCGGTGTCCTGATCCGGATCTAGGGATCTAGCATCGCCATGTTCTTCCTAGTGACCTCGCAGTGACACGTGTGACATGCCGAGCAAAAGCTTTATGCCTTGGAGTCGACGACGACGACACCCGTGGGTGCTGCTTTCTTCGAAGATGTTGTCATGATTATTCTCTCCGTGTCAAGGCTCCGTGTGAAGACCTTTGTCTCGTGTGGACTCGGTAACGGTGACGCTCTGCGCCGGTTTCCCTTTGTGGGCGTTGTTATGGAGTTTAGGTATGCTAGGTCGTAGCATGGGTGTGATTAGTTTTCTTGGTGTTCGTCGTAGGTAACGTAGTCGCATGTGCTATCCATGTGTCATCTATCTCAAGATTGACTTTGTAAGAGGGCTACGTAACCATCTTGTATTCTTCAGCGCCCTACTTCTTCATGTGTTACTTTATATGGCCTGTTTAGAGAACAGAGATGCCTCTCTCTCTCTCTCTCTGCAAAATATTCTAAAAACTGAATTGATTTTGCATGTAGGGAAATCAGCATTGAACAAATCCAACAAAATGTGATTGCATCCAACGAATCTTTCTATATAGTCGTCAGTCAAGAAGACACATGCAATCTTCTGAAACGCATGCGAGTCTATGACAGAACAAAATACGGTTAGGTGTAGAAGGAATGATGGTTTAATGCGGGTCGGATGGGTCTGTATTGACTAAATATCGGTTGTGAATTTCACATTTTCTTAGTACTCCCTCCATCTAGGTGTATAAATCATCTAACAAAAATCAAATAATCTCAAAACACTTAGGTGCGATGTATTAACTTTCACCTCGTTTCTTGTTTCTTGATATAAATATAGGAACGAACCAATAAGAGATGTGAGGCATGTATGTTTTCAGTGACTTAAGACTACTAAACACGACATGCACTGGTTAATTCCTTGCATGAAATGCTACTCCCTCTATTTCAAAATATAGTGCGCCCGCGTTTTCCGAGGTGCAACTTTGACCATAAATTTAACCAATGAGACCAACTGCGGCGGGAGAAAAATTATATAATTGAAAACTTCTTTCGAATACGAATTCATTGATATAATTTTTGCTCCCACCACCATCGGTCTTGATAGTTAAATTTACGGTCAAAGTTGAAACACGTGGATAGAAGAAGCACTACATTATGGAATGGAGGAAGTATTAATTAGCAAATAAATTTTAGGTTCTCTCATTTTCCCTTCTGCCTTGGTCGCGGTGCACCTGGACAGCAGGAGTAACCATTAGATGCATCTTGTCACACAACAACTTGAGCCATAGGAGAACCTAGCGTTCCCGAATAAAAGCGAACCAAAATAAAGCGACATATTTGAGAATCACATAGCATAGAGACCATGAATAATCTGATAAATACAGTGACTCGGGCAAAGCGTCTTCACATCAACGTGCTAACATGCCGCCTATAGGTCTTCCCATACCTTCTTTTTATCACCTCCTAGTGGCGACCACCATATATATCACACATATGCAGACAGGTTGCCTGGGACTGGAAGGCACCGGGAATTATTTTGGGGCCTCCGCATGCTGCTCGACGAGCAAAAGGAGGTGGATCTAGTCGCACCACCGCCAGTACCCGTGCCGATGGGTGTCCGCCAAAAGGATACCGGCGTGAGAAGCCAAATGGCTATATCGCGCACCCCTCATTCAATGTCACACCGGTAGGAGTCCGAGACAAGGAAACCGACCCTCATCAAATCAGGTCGCACTAGATCCACCTCACCGCTGCCCACAGAAGACATGATGTAAGCCAGATGCTCCCGACGAGCAAGATGCAAAAAGCATCATCCCGACCGCTGGCTAGATCGCCGCCAGCAGTTGTCGACTTGTCGTCGGCCAATGCAGGGCCAGATATGTTGCCAGCGCCACAATAACCCTGCAGCATAGCAGCACGGCCGCCGCCCTGGCGCTTGGGCTCCGCCGAAGCGTGCAGCGTTTAGGGCTGCCGCTGCGCTCGAGCCGAAGGGCTCCTAGCAACGTGAGGAGATGAGCCCGCCGCAACCATCAGGCAGAGAGACTTCTCTTGAAAGTTTCCTTTGGCAACTGCTAGGTAGGCAGGAGGAGATGAGATGGGGCGGTCCGAGCCGAAAAGTGGCTGCAGAGGCCGAGCTTCACTGAGCTCTATATATATTTCTCAGCCAAAATACCTTTTCCGTAACTCAAAAAAATCTGAAAAAATGTTTTCATATAGACATATACTTGAAGTATATGTGTACAAATTTTCATAAACATATGTATTCATATGTGGTGTATACAAAAAAGATAAATACACAGATTGAAATAGGCTTTTTCTTTGTTGTATTTGTGTCAGATATTTGTCTTTTTTGTGTAGCATGCAGATGATCAAATTAGTTACTGAAAATTTATACATACTTAAAGAATATGCATATGTATTTGTACAAAAAAATTGGCATTTTTTGAAACTTTTATATATATTTTGATTTTTTTTTTTGCAAAACGAGCTCCATGGAGCCCGGTCTTTGCAACGCCACACTCCGGTCCGAGCGGCCTATGTGTCTCATTCATATAATAAAAGTCTTCCAAGTTACAAGCCACATTTACATTGGCATGACAAAACCAAAATGACAGCTCTAATCTTTGTTGACAACCACCCAAGAAGTAAAAATTCGAGCGAGGCTGAAGAATTCCCTGAGCTTGGCGGTAACATGCGTCACCTGTCTCCGGCACCACCGTAGGCCGTAGCAGTCACCAAATGACATTTTGAGGGTGAATTCCAATACTAAACTGGGCTCCGTCACCAACTCCTCTTCGGCGTGTTCATATACTGCTCTCCACTATTTCCTCTATGAAAAATGAGGTGGTGCTAACACTTTGAGGCTCTAGACATGCATTGCTTGGAGTTGTGTTCAAGGGTGCCATATATATACCCATGCAGGTGATTGGCTATCTCGTCTTTCTCCATGCAAATGGTGACCCCGTGGTTAGCGTTTTACTGATGTGGAATTCAATTATTAAAGTGTCATGCTAGCCGTGGGAGGCAACTACTCCCTTTGTTATCTAAATACTCATATATTTCTTTACAGAGGGAGTACGTGTTTCCACTTTATTTTTGTTGTTGTTGTCCTGCTTCACAGTGGATCTCAGAACAGCAAATGTGTCGGCCTATTTCAGAAAGAACCAACTAGTTTGGCCCTTTGCTTCACTCAGGCTCTTTGAAGTTTAAAATCAGTAGGCCAGTACCCTGACTTTCTCAATCTTGCACTGTCAAAGAATTTTGTTACAACCCAGGGGGCAGTTGAGAAAGAAAGAAACCTATAAGGAGAGTTTGTTTTTGGTCCTGAATAACAAAATAGAGATGATCAGCTGCAGTAATGAGCTCCTAAATCGCCCCTCTCTCTCTCTGTGTGTGTGTGTGTTGGGTTTTAGCCCGGTTATTTCTAATTAACTGGACAATTCTCTTTTTTTAATGAAATGCAGGACCCCTGCCTCCTCTCGAGGTGCTAAAAAAAGGCTTTCAGTTGAGTTTTGAATATTTTCAAATGGGTCCAAGTATAACCTAAATGTCACTATGCCACACAATAGATGATAAGATCCTAGGAATGTACTCCCTCCGTTCGAAATTAGTTATCGCAGAAATGATGTATCTAGATGTATTTTAGTTCTAGATACATCCATATCCGAGACAAGTAATTCCGAACGGAGGGAGTATGTGGAAGAATAGTTTGATTCTTTTGAAAGATGACACAAAATATAATCACGTGAGTTCAAGAGCACATGGAGTATACAAGTTGATGTTCAAAGGATATCATGGTCTCAGGTAAGCATGTGTAAGGAGAACTAATAAACATGAGGTTGACTTTGGACAAGAAATAAGAGAGTGAGGTTGAGCGAAAGATGCTCATCGTAGTTGATCGATGTGTGTCGAGGACTGATGAAGCAACACTTGGTGATATGGGTGTCTTTTGTGTCTATGGGAAGGTCGGCGGTCTTCCTGATGTCACGGTGGAGACGTAGGTGTAGCATCAAGCGACTTCGGCAATGCAAATCCATCACGGAAGCTCCATAGAAACAGTGTCATGGCATGGTTTGGTGTCGTCGCGGCCAATGTTGTTGAATGGGTGCACCACCATGTCCTGGATGTTGAAGAGGTCAAAGCAAGGTTCTCTGATGGAAGAAATTGGACGCATAAGTGACATAAACGACTCGCCCATGGGGGTCAAAACTTATGACAATGGCATGGGGCTGCGATGAACTCCCCATGGGGCTCAAAACTCCCCATGGTTATAGGTCGCGAAGAGAGATTGGAATTTCGTTGACAACTAGTAGCATTTGGTGCATGAGGTCGATTTGGATAATTAAGTCATCAAAGTGTGGTTTTATTCCCCTAGATGAATTATACCTGGAATTCTAAGGATTTTTTGTGTTCCTGGCAAGTTGAAAGGATGAACGAATTAAGTGTAAGAGGGAGAGGAAGAGGTGAGGGGCGCCATGGCTGTAGCATGCTCCTCCTATGTTCCTGGTGGTAGTAACGCGTGAGAGCTATTTCTCGCATTGTCTAGTTTCTTCCATACACATTCTATATTTTTTTAGCACATGATTTAAAACACACATTTTTTATGTAAACTTTTCCATACACATTATACATTTAAATGTTTAACATTTTTAGAATACACGATTAACTTTCTTGAGGTACACGACTAACAATTTTAATCATATTTTTTTTATATATCTTTGATGTCTAGTTTCTTCCATACATATTGTACTTCTTTGGTGTACATCATAAACATTTTTTATACATGTTTAACATTTTTAAAACACATAACTTTTTTAAATACATTATTAGCATTTTAAAAACATATATTTTTATGTCCACTTTTCCAGATGCATTGTACATTTTTTGTATACATGAAAACCATTTTTATACATGATTAACATTTGGAAATTGCATGATTACCATTTTCCATTTTTGTATATAAAGTGATTTTTATAATATATATATATATATATATATATATTTATAATTTTTCCAAATATAATAAAAAGTTAAAGAATAAGGCAAAAAAAGAGAAAATGTGAAACTAGGAAAAAAGAGAGGAACAACTACCTAGCTTGGCCCGCCCATTTACGAGGATCCCTGACTCGAGCGAACGCTGCAGCTCGCATTAGGCGATACATAGCATACAGAGGAGATGTCGCGTCGTGTCCATGGGCTAAATATCTATGGGATTTAATTGGGCAAAACTAGGCCGAAAGGAAAATAAAAGAGAAAAGAAAGGAAAACCAAATGTGGGCTTGGACTACGGTGTAGGGGAGCTCCTAATCCACAACGGCACATCCAATAGGTTACATCACTTTCTTCCTTATATGATGATTTTAAGTTCTTCTTTCCTTTTTCCCTTTTTTCATTTTTCTTCCTTATATGATGATTTTTTTCCAAACTCGTGAACTCTTTTCAAATTGATGAACTTTTTTCATTTTTTGATTGAAAAAAAGTTCACCGGATTTGAAAAAAGTTCACAAATTTGAAAAAGAAATTCATTGGATTTGAAAAAAGTTCATTTATTCTGAAAAAAGTTCATAAAAATGATAAAAAGTTCATCCATTTTTTAAAAAAGTTTATCGAATTTCAAAAAAGTTCATCAAATTGAAAAGAGTTCATGGATTTTCAAAAAAATGAAAAAAATTATCAAATTTGAATAAAGTTCATTGAATTGAATGAAACAATAATCAGTTTTGAGAATAAAATCATCAAATTTCAATAAAGTTCATCAAAATTGAAAATAGTTTGTGAATTTAAAAAAAATCAAAAATTTAGAAAAAGCTCATCAAATTTGAAAAAAAAATCATTGAATTAAACAAAAAAAAAAATCAGTTTTGAGAAAATAACTCGTCCATTTTAAGAAAACTTCACGAATTTTAAAGAAATCACCAAACCAGGAAAAAAGGAAAGAGGAAAAAAGGAAAAAGGAAAGAGGAAATAAGAAATAAGAAAAGTCGGAATAATGGGTAACCACGTCGGGCGTGTTGGCTTGGTGGTTGTTGCGGTGTGGTTCGATCTGTGGGGTCCTTGGTTCGATTTTCTTCACCCGCGCTGTTTTTGCTTTTTCAGCAGAAAAAGGGAGGTGAGATGGGACGGCCCGCGAGTAGCTGCTGCAGGCGCCGGTTAGCAAAAATAGTAGAAACCGGCGCCTGCAGCGCCAAATAGGAAATGCCACGGTGTAGGGCGTGGGAAGAGAGAGAGAGAGAATAGGATGAGCCAAAAGTGGACATATGGCCCAATTAGAATTTATGTGGTTTTCGTTGACAATTTTCGTATTTAAATAATTATATGGAAATGATTATGGCCTCTTATAGTTGCCAAAAATGTCTAGAAAATGAAAATAGGCTCAATAAAATATGGAGAGTCTAGGAAAGATATTTCATTCTCCATGTAAATTTTATAAATAGGTTTTTATGTAATCAAATCGTTTAAATTTATTTTAAATTCCTAAAGTAGTTTTAGGGTCTTATAAATACCAAAATTTATATTAAAATAACCAAATATTCAAACACTATTAAACATTTTTCCAGTATTATTTATGGAGGATTCATATTATCTGCCCTCATTTTTTATTATATGATTAATTGGAAAAAAATCGACCATAAAACAGTAGGGCAAAAACCCTACTGTGTGTCATTTTCATTATAAGAAATACTAAAAGGTGCTGGGTACAATGGTTGTTGGGGGAACAACCAGAGTGAGAAGGTTACAAAAGGTATAAAAATAAATTACATTATTGTTCAAATGTTGTCTATCCAGGATGACATGCCATCCTTGAAGCTAGGCTTTGCTCTCAGCATGGTGAGCTTGAAAGTTTTGATGAAGTCAAATTTGCATGAGGTTATGGAACATGGTGTATCTTCAAATATCAAGCCATTTCTCTGATTCCATATACTCCAGCATCCAACAGTCACAATTTCCATGAAGAAAGGTAGATTATGTCTTAATTTGCCATCAGAGATCATGTCATGAACAGTCAAATCAGTGTTCCATTCAAAATCAATATTCCATCGGAAATTTTGACTGAATGAGCATGCAAATAATAAATGGGTTCTGTCCTCCATCTCATCTTCATTGCATAAGACACATGCTGTGGAATCCAGAGGGAAGGATTTCCTGACAATTGGATTTTTTTTAAATAAATCTAAACGCAAATAAACTCCATTTTTGCAATGGTCTATTCAGAGATGTCATTTTATCTACTGTATCATTTGATTAGGGCGAAGATCCAAATTAAGATCGAAATAATATATTTGAGAAAGTCATATTATTCACACACTTTGAATCATTTTTGCCGGATAGTTGTGTCAATCCAACTTGCATGACATGGTTTAAAATTTTTAAGTAAGTACTCAGAAGTTGTAATTCCTTCTAAGAATTGAAGTCACACAACATTACTTAATTATTATTAATTAACATTTCAAAATTTGAAAAAATATGCATGTGACAATATCTAACACCAGACAAAAAATAATTCCAACAAATGACGACCCAATAACCATACAAATGTTGACAACTGAACAAAACAAATGAAGCAAGAACTTTTTTTTGTGAAAGAAGGAAACAAGAACTTAAACACAATGACATGTGCTAGGGCACAAAACCAACGACAACAGAACATGCAAATCAACAAGCTGAAGTCCCTTCGGGGACATCCGATAAAATTGGAACGATACAGAGAAGATTAGCATGACCCCTGCGCAAGGATGACACGCACAAATCAACGAGCTAAAGCCGTCAAATGGAGAGGGTGCATCACACTCGGCCTAAAAACCATCCCCTCCGTGGACACAGGAACTACCAAGCATGGGTCACAGAATCTACCACCTAGTGTGGATGAATCAGGCATGCATTCTGGAAAAAACACCCATTTAAACAATTCAAATGAAAAAAATCCTAGAAGCCCTCTCCCATGATCGCCTAATCCAATGTTTGATCACCGGAACACTCCGACCAGACCAACCTGTTTCTGGGCATAGTGTTTGAGATCTAGACTAGCCCAACAGAGCAACACTTCTCTTTTTTGTGCAGCTTGTCATCACTTGTGCATATCCGGGCCGTCTCCTCCTAGCGTCGCCGATCTCCCATGAACAGCAAAGACCCGTGAACGGTGATCTCCCGGGAACAGTGAAGACCCGTGAACGGTGATCTCCCGCGAACGGCACCTCGGGGTTCCCTCGAACTGTTCGTCCAAGCACCGCAGATGTGATACCTCCAATGTATCCACACGTGCGGGGTGCAGCGGGGGCGGCGAACTGCTAGGTCTGGTCGCACATCATGGACGTAGGGAGTGGCGGTGGCTAACCAGGGTTAGAAAAGATTAACCCTAAGTGGTATGCCCACTCCCCTTTATATAGACCTCCGAGGTGGGCTCAACACTTAGCCCACTAGGAGTACACATCCATTTTCACTAGGATCCAATCCGAATGGGCTGCAGCCCCTTAAGTGTGCGCCCCATAGGTTCACGTACGCATGGACACGACCAAGTCGATAGTTGGTAGCAGCTCCTAGCAGAACGTGCCAACTCCCATGTGTGCGTAAAGTCGTTTGACAAACCTCGACAATGTGTCATATGCAACATTTCTTTTGCCTCACGATATATATTGTCGATCTCAAGGCGAGTACTTGTCACCCTTGTGATAGCTCAACCTCTCTTCTCGAAACCGTAATATAGATTCCCAAACTGGGTTAACATTTAACCCAAGTCGCATGGCCATGCTTTCTGAATCTGATCACTTGAGAGGGCCCAAAGAATATCTCTCCAAATAGGAGGGGCAAATCCCATCTTGGTCAACCATGTCTCGCGGCATGTCTCAGACTCACCCGAAAGCTACCTTTATAATTACCTAGTTATGGAGTAGCGTTTGATAGACCCTAAGTGAGTCGATCCTCATCCCGAGAACATGCGAGGACCTCAGGTCTAGGACATGGCATAGACATTGTACTTGAGACTAACAGATGACTATATCTCGCCGCGTCTCAAAGTTGGTCTGTCTGACTCGGTGATCTCCATCCCCGGGTCCATATTATCGGTTTAGCATCTCCATGCACATGACTTGTGAAACATAGTCATCAACCGAGTCGTATACTAGTTAAGGATATGTGTCCGCATAACCTTATCGACTAGGGACCATTAGAACAATCAACATACAATACATAGTTCCACAAACAAGTCACATACTTATTGATACATATCATTGATGATGTTCAAGGACAATACAAATGACTCATGAATACATATGGAAATATCATCATCACATGATTGCCTCTAGGGCATATCTCCAACAGTCCCCCACTTACACTAGAGTCAATCATTTAGGCATCGTATGCCCATGGAGCTCATGTGCACCTCATGCTTCAGCCGTGGGAGAGGCTTCGTCAATGGATCAGCAACATTTGCATCCGTATGTACCTCACATATGTTTACATCACCTCTTCCGTTGTTCCTTGAGTTGCACGATGGCACCACTATATCACAATAGCAGTCCAATGGCTTGGACACGCTCTCAACCACACCAAGATCAGAAATAAAATTCTTCACCTAAACATCTTGTTTTGCAGCTTCAGAAGCCACAATGTACCTCCAGCTCACTGCTCCTCCGTTCAGAATGAACAGAAACCCATATTGCGATCGACTATCATCCTTATCGGTTTGGAAACTAGCATCGATGTAAGTCTTCACAACGAGCTCATCCTCACCTGCATAAACAAGGAACATATCCTTAGTGCTTCTCAAGTACTTAAGGATATCCTTAACAGCTGTCCAGTGACTCTCACCTGGATCAGCCTGGTATCTGCCCACCACGCTAAGAGCAAAGCTAACATCGGGACGAGTACATACCATAGCATACATGATGGACCCAACAGCCGAAGCATACAGAATCCCATCCATGTGTCTTCGCTCATCAGGAGTCGAAGGACTCCGAGTCTTGATAAGACTAATGCCATGTGACATGGGTAAGAAACCCTTCTTGGCATCTTGCATGTTGAACCGCTTCAACACCTTGTCAATATACACACTCTGGCTTAATCCAATAAGCCTTCTCGATCTATCTCTATAGATCTCGATTCCCAAAATTTAAGCTGCTTCTTGATACGTCTCCAACGTATCTATATTTTTTATCGTTCCATGCTGTTATATTATCAATCTTGAATGTTTTATAATCATTTTATAGTCATTTTATATCATTTTTGGTACTAACCTATTGACATAGTGCCAAGTGCCAGTTGCTGTTTTCCCATGTTTTTTACATCGCAGAAAATCAATATCAAACGGAGTCCAAATGCCACGAAACTTTGCAGAGATTTTTTATGGACTAGAAGGAACGTAATGGGCCCTGGCTGCACCTGGGGGGTGCTCCGAGGAGAGCACAACCCACCGGGGCGCGCCAGTAGGCCTAGGCACGCCCTGGTGGGTTGTGCCCACCTCGGGTGCCCCCCGGACCGCCTCTTTGCTCTATAAATACCCCAATATTCCAGAAACCCTAGGGGAGTCGACGAAATATTCATCCAGCCGCCGCAGAGTCCAGAACCACCAGATCCAATCTAGACACCATATCGGATGGGGTTCACCACCTCCATTGGTGCCTCTCCGATGATGCGTGAGTAGTTCTTTGTAGACCTTCGGGTCCGTAGTTAGTAGCTAGATGGCTTCCCCTATCTCTCTCTCTATTGATTCTCAATACAATGGTCTCTTGGCGATCCATATGATGTAACTCTTTTTGCGGTGTGTTTGTGGGGATCGATGAACTTTGCGTTTATGATCAGATCTATCTTTTTATATCCATGTAAGTATCTGAGTTTCTTTGATCTCTTTTATGCATGATCTCTTATAGCCTCGTATTTCTTCTCTGATATTTGGGTTTTGTTTGGCCAGCTTGATCTATTTATCTTGCAATGGGAAGAGGTGCTTTGTAGTGGGTTCGATCTTACGGTGCTTGATCCCAGTGACAGAAAGGGAGGAGGTGCTTTCTAGTGGGTTCGATCTCTTTGTCATATATTTGCCTTTGCGATCTACTTTTTCCTTGCTTTTATTTTCAGATCTATTAATCCCAAAATACAAAATTACTTTGTTGCACTTTATTTTATTTGCAATCTATTTATTCAATCTATTACAACTTTCTCCCGTCGGAGCACCAATTTCTGGCGCCGTTACCCGAAAGGGATTGACAACCCCTTTAACACGTCGGGTTGCGAGTGGTTGTTATTTGTGTGCAGGGGCTGTTTACGTTCTGTTGCTTGGTTCTCCTACTGGTTCGAGAACCTTGGTTTCATATCCGAGGGAAATACCTACCGCCGTTGTGCTGCATCATCCCTTCCTCTTTGGGGAAATACCGACGTAGCTTCAAGCGACATCAATTCTCCCAAGTCCTTCATAGAAAAACTATTTTTCAATGAGTCATTGACAGATTCAAGCATTTGAACATCATTTCCAATCAATAATATGTCATCCACATATAAGATTAGAAATGCAACTGAGCTCCCACTGACCTTCTTGAATACACAATGATCACAGTCGTTCTTGATGAAGCCAAACTCTTTGACCGCTTCATTAAAATGAATGTTCCAATTCCGAGATACTTGCCTTAATCCATAAATGGATCTCTGAAGCTTGCATACCATGCTAGACTTCTTTGGATCGACAAAACCCTGGACTGTGTCATATACACATCCTCGGTTAAATTTCCATTAAGGAAATCCGTTTTGACATCCATCTGCCATATCTCATAGTCGAAATATGTCGCTATAGCAAGAATGATCCGAATTGATTTAGGCATCGCTACCGGTGAGTAAGTCTCATCGTAGTCAACTCCTTGAACTTGTCGATAACCTTTAGCAACAAGTCGAGCCTTATGGACTATGAAATTTCCGTTCATATCAGTTTTCTTCTTAAAGATCCACTTGCACTCAATGGCTCGAATGCCATCTGGCAGATTAACCAAGTTCCAAACTTGATTGTCATCCATGGACTTTAATTCGGATCTCATGGCCTCAATCCATAACTCGGAATTAGGGCTCTCCATTGCTTCCGCATATGTAGTCGGCTCGTTATTCTCCAAGAACAACACATTGCAGTCATGCAAATTGCGTAACCTTTCCAACCTTTGTGGAACCGACGTCGACTCCACCACAGGTTCCCTGACTAATTCTGTCGTGACAGAATCACCTACCGGAACGTTCCCGTGTGGTTCTCGAATTTCTTTGAGTCGGACCGTCCTCCCACTAGCCTTCCAATTGAGAAACTCTTTCTAAAGGAAAACTCCATGTCGAGCGACAACTTTGCCCTCTTCACGGTTGTAGAAGTAATATCCCAAGGTTTCCCTTGGATATCCCACGAATATGCACTTGTTCGATTTGGGTGTGAGCTTGTCTGACTGGAGTCGCTTGACATATGCTTCACATCCCCAAACTTTTAGAAAAGATAAACTGTGACTCTTCGCAGTCCATATCTCATATGGTGTCTTATCTACGGATTTAGGCGGTACCCTGTTTAGTGTGAAAGCTGCAGTTTCTAGAGCGTATCCCAAAAATGACAAGGGTAAATCCGACTTACTCATCATTGATCGGACCATGTCCAACAAAGTCCGATTCCTCCATCCTGACATGCCATTTCTCTATGGTGTACCTAGAGGAGTCAGTTGTGGAACTATTCCATGACTCTTCAGATGGTCATCAAACTCCTGGCTCATATACTCACCGCCACGATCAGATCGTAGAAGTTTAATTTTCTTGCTGAGTTGATTTTCCACTTCGTTGTGAAACTCCTTGAAGTTTTCAAAAGTTTCTAACTTGTGCCTCATCAAGTAGACATATCCATATCTACTCAAGTTGCCGGTAAAAGTCACGAAGTATTGGAAACCACCTCTGACTGTCGTGCTCATTGGTCCACATACATCACCATGTATAAGTTCCAATAGTTCGGACGCCCTCTCGCAACTCTTTGCAAAAGGAGTCTTAGTCATCTTGCCGAGTAGGCAAGACTCGCATGTCTCGAATGATTCAAAATCAAACAAAGTTAGAATTCCATCATCATGGAGCTTCTTCATGCACTTTTGACTAATGTGTCCTAGTCGACAATGCCAGATGTAAGTCAGATTTATCTCATTAGGCTTATGCCTCTTGACATTTATGTTATAGACTGATTCACCTTCAATACCTAGGATAAATAACCCATTCACAATCGGTGCAAAGCCATGAAACATATTGTTCAAGTAAATAGAACAACAATTGTCCTTAATACTAAATTCATAACCTTGTCTCATCAAACATGAGGCAGAAATAATGTTTCGACTCAAAGCAGGAACATAATAACAATTATCAAGTTCTATTACAAATCCTGAAGGTAAATTAAGTTGCATAGTGCCGATGGCCAATGCAGCAACTCTTGCTTTATTCCCGACGCGTATGTCAACTTCTCCTCTTGCGACATTCCTAGTTCTGCTTAGCCCCTGCATTGAGTTGCATATGTGAACAACCGACCCGGTATCATATACCCAAGAGCTAATAGAAACATCAGAAAGATAAATGTCTATAATATATACAACAAGTGTACCTAAAGAAGAAGTCATACTTCCAGTCTTCTTGCCCTTCTCGGCAAGCCACTTGCTGCAGTTCCTTTTCCAGTGACCGGGTTCCTTGCAATGAAAGCAAATACTCCCCGAGGCCGTCCCTGACTTAGGCGCAGCGGCGGCAGTTGGAGTTGCCTCCTTCTCCTTGCCCTTCTCCTTAGTCTTTTTCTTGGACCAACTCTTCTTGAACTTAGCCGATTTCTGCACCATCAACACTTGACGATGCGTACCTTTCTTGATATCCGCTCTGCCATTTTGAGCATCCCATGCAATTCAGTGAGCTTGTTTTCCATCCCATGCATATGGTAGTTCGAGATGAACGGTCCATAGCTATCCGGAAGAGAACCCAAAATTATATCTATGGAAAACTCATCCCCAAGTGGGAAGCCCAACCGATCGAGAGCTTGAATGTACCCGATCATCTTGATCACGTGCGGGCTTAGTGGATCACCCTCTTTCAGCTTACAATCTATCAAGGATCGCCAGACATTGAACCTTTCGGTCCTAGCCTGCATTTGAAACATGCTCTTAAGGTTCTCGATCATATCGAAAGCCTCAATATTTTCAAACTTCTGTTGCAGATCGGGCTCCATAGAAGCCAGCATGAGACAGCTGATCTCGTTTGATTCATCAATGAGTTTCTGGTAGCATTTCTGGTCGTGGCATTAGCATTATCGGCAGGTTCCTCTAGAAGAGGATTCTCTAGAACTTGTTCCTTTTTCTCATGCCTAAGAACAATTCTCAGGTTTCTATACCAGGTGGTAAAGTTTGTTCCATTCAATTTATCTTTTTCCAGGATTGATTTCAACGCAAAAGGGGTAACTTGATTAGGTGGTGCCATTGATCTACAACAGAAATATGCAAAACACTAAGACATGTATTCCTGAAGAGTAATTCATATTAAACATAAGATCATTACTCCCACTAAAATCAACATCCCTCGGTTGATACTTAATGATTCAAGATCCAAGATCAACATGTCAACTAGTGAGCTTTTGCATCACCGCTAGAAGACAAGATCACTCGGTAAGCAACTCTTGCTAATCGTATCTCCATACGATTCTTGTTGTTGGGGACATCTCATGCCGCGCCAACTCCTATGCCTCATGGCCCAAAACTGTTTTGATAGCCACGACAAGTCAACCAATGCTTCGCGTGTAAGTGTCCGACACAAACCCATCACTTCAAGGAGATATAGTGGCACCCTAATTTTATAGGCCCATCACTAAATATACTTGACATGTGAAGGTGCAGCAATTGGGGAGGCATTTAAACTTGACATTCTTTGAGGGATCACCCTACTTAAAACATCTACCAGGGAAAAGAAGGGTGCATAAAAGGGATAAACTTTCACATGCAGTTTATATATGCGTGATATGGTATAACCCCCTTTTCACAACGCATGATGATCTCTATCTCCACGTGCGCGGTCTGCCCATGGTGATCTCCATCTCCATGCATGGTTGTCCTTGTGGTGATCTCCATCTCCACGCCATGGTGTCAACCGCCAAGTGTTACATAAGATACTATGCTATTACAAACTAATAGCTACTGAAAGTAAATTACATTACATGGCCTCTTATGTTGACACGCCGATCATTAATACAATAATGGACAATCATATGGCTCCTTTCGGTTGCCGCACTCAAGACACGCAGGTCATGAAACAATAATGTACAAGCAACATTCAAGGGCTATACCAAATCACAAGCATTCCCTGCAAAAACGAGTCACGCGTTCTACCGCCGAAGATAAAACCTCCCGAAACTCTATTTCCAAGAGGATTTTGGCCTAGCCAGAAGAGCCAAAATCTTGTTCCGACATTACGCTGCTAATCCAACTTTTCGTTAGCTTCAGTTTGACATGTCGTAGAGCAAAAACGGACTTTGTATGCAAAAGTTACAGCCATTTTACCGAGACCACTCCAACAAATTTCAGCACTGCGGAAATCACATTTCCACGATGTTGATCTATGTTCCGATTCGATCAATCTCATTGATCTTCGCGTGCTGCATCCGGATTTACGTTCCACTGTCTACCCCGATGGCGGAAACCGACCGGTAGGGGTAACTCGTGTCACGACCTCTGTGTCTCGATCACGGAAATAAGATCACGAAACCAACCATCAACACTGACGTGAGCGACCGATCTCATCAACCCGCACCTGAACCGATCTACATATATCATATGCATATCATCGAATCTATCACCACACAGCAGAGGCTCTGATACCACTGTTGAAACACGCGGTACGCTACGCTAGCGCCAAATAAAATTTTCTACCGCGCACCCAAGATCATGCTGATGGAAATAGATCACGGGATCGGGTTTACCACTGGACACGCAGTCACCACAGTGGAAGTAGAGTTGGTGATGCATGTAGCCGATCTCCGGGCCATCTCCTCCTAGCGTCGCCAATCTCCCGCGAACAACAAAGACCCATGAACGGTGATCTCCCGCGAACAGTGACCCGTGAACGGTGATCTCCCACGAACAGCGAAGACCCGTGAACGGTGATCTCCCGCAAACGGCACCTCACGGTTCACTCGAACTGTTCATCCAAGCACCACAGATGCGATGCCTCCAAGGTATCCACACGTGCGGGGTGCAGTGGCGGGCAGCGGACTGCTAGGTCCAGTCGCACGTCATGGACGTAGGGAGTGGCGGTGGCGAACCAGGGTTAGAAAAGGTTAACCTAAGTGGTGTGCCCACTCCCCTTTATATAGATATCCGAGGTGGGCTCAACACTTGAGCCCACTAGGAGTCCACATCCATTTTCCACTCGGATCCAATCTGAATGGGCTGCATCCCCATAAGTGTCCGATCCTATAGGTTCACGTACGCATGGACACGACCAAGTCGATAGTTGGTAGCGGCTCCTAGCAGAACGTGCCAACTCCCATGTGTGCGTAAAGTCGTTTGACGAACCTCGACAATGTGTCATATGCAACATTCCTTTTACCTCATGATATTTGTTGTCGATCTCAAGGCGAGTACTTGTCACCCTTGTGATAGCTCGACCTCTCTTCTCGAAACCGTGATACAGATTCCCGAACTGGATTAACACTTAACCCAAGTCGCATGGACATGCTTTCTGAATCTGATCATTCGAGAGGGCCTAGAGAATATCTCTCCAAATAGTAGGGGCAAATCCTGTCTTGGTCAACCATGTCTTGCGGCATGTCTCACGACTCACCCAAAAGCTACCTTTATAACTACCCAGTTACGGAATAGCATTTGATAGACCCTAAGTGAGTCGATCCTCATCCCGAGAACATGTGAGGACCTCAGGTCTAGGACATGTCATAGACATTGTACTTGAGACTAACGGATGACTATATCTCGCCGCGTCTCAAAGTGGGTCTGTCCGACTCGGTGATCTCCATCCCCGAGTCCATACTATCTGTTTAGCATCTCCATGCACATGACTCGTGAAACATAGTCATCAACCGAGTCGTATACTAGTCAAGGATATGTGTCCGCATAACCTTATCGACTAGGGACCATTAGAACAATCATCATACAATACATAGTTTCACAAACAAGTCACATACTTATTGATACATAGCATTGATGATGTTCAAGGACAACACAAAGGACTCATGAATACATATGGAAATATCATCATCACATGATTGCCTCTAGGGCATATCTCCAACAGCCGGCCCCTCCACCCGCACGTGTGGCATTAAAAGGACCGGGGTGGAGGGGGCTGACTGGCTGACGTGCGGGACCCTTCCACATGCATGGATTAAGTGGGGACGGGTTGGTGGTTGGCCGGCCGACACGCCGGCCTGAGGCACACGACGAAAGGACGCGCGACGTGTCCGACTTGTGTCCATCTAGACGAAAATCGGTCCCAAATTTGCTCAGACGGACACGTGACAGACAAATTTTGCGTTTGCAGTCACGCGCAAGGCCATTGGTTTGGCCGCGCAGACCCAAACATGCACCAACGGATGGAAAGGGGCGCCGCTTTGGAGTTGGCCTAACCCTTAACAAGTGATTTCGTCGATCTATGTTAAAAATCATTTATGTTGTCGTTCGAAGGCCCATTATGATTCGTTGATGGGTTACAGTCGATATTACGTGTCTCCTTTGGATTTTGGGTCAAATTTTGAAAATTAGCTTAGATATTGTCACACACACACACACTTCAAATATGTATTACTACATTTTGTGATTCGTTGATGGTTTACTCCTCCGGATATTGGTTCGATTTTTGAAAATTAGAATAGATACTATCACACACATGCTTCTAATCCTCTATAGCACTAGCCCCTAATTTTTAAGGTCCCATAATGAATTGAGGTCTTCAATTTAGAATGGGGTCATCTAATTTTGACCAAGTCAATAATTTCTTAACAATCTCCTTCATTCATTATTTTAATTAACTATGCACCTTAATTTTGAAACTTTTCCATTGAATTGAGGTATTCAATTTTGAATTTGGTTCATGATTTAACCAAGTCAACAGTTTTTCTAATCAGTCAGCAGCAAACGATAAAACTATAATAATCCCGCGCACATTCCCACCACCTAGGAAATAACGTTAACATGGTATTGTAGCACCAAAATGGTACATGCAATCATCGACGTAGAAATTTGTCCCACATAAGTATTGATTGATTAATAGATAACACAAATTCATACCGCGAAAGGCCCCATCAAAATACCACATTATAAATAAATAAAAACACTCAATCACCCCCCCCCCCCCCGCTCGCCAACCAAATGCTCCCTCAATTTCAAAATACAAGGTGTAGTTGTTTTTTGAAAGTTGAATTTCGTTGACTTTGACATACGAACTCCAGAGCCAAAAATATCGACATTCACAATACCAAATAAATGACATATAAAAGTTCATTTCACGATGAATATATTGATACCAATTTGATATTACGAATATTGTTATATTTCTTCACAAATTTGATCAAACTTAAAAATATTTGACTTTTCTAGAAAACAAATACACCTTTATATTGAAACAGATAGTAAATAGACTATGAAAACCCAACAACACGAGGGCAGCAAAACGGTCCAATCCTTCTATTATATATGTATTTGATTTGAAGTATGATAAAGTAATCCCGCGCTCGTCAAATGTTGAAACAAAATGCCACAGAACCAATTGTCAGCACCAGTAGAAGTCCAAATATACCCTTTATTAAATTATTCTTCACATGGAATAGAATGGCAGGTGGCAACTCGGTGCTGCCCCCACTGAAGAAGACTACCATTGACACACACACGTCACAAGTACACGACCAAACGAACAACTACAGTACTACGTACCACCAATAATCGTACACACGATCGAACCAATGAAAAAATAGCGCGCTACAGAAAAATAGCATCAACCTCAAAATATACTATTAGCGTGCTATATCACGCTATAGCGTGCTATTAGCCAGACATTGTACACCGTTTTATTTAACGAGACAATTCTCAATAGGCTATAGCGCCCTATTTTTTTTTCAGTGGATCGAACTTATTGCTTCTCCGACCGGCCGGCCGACTTACTCGACGCCGTGCATCTTCTTGAGCACGCCGATGAACTCGTAAATCTTGTCCGGCGAGTAGAGGCTCTTGGCGACGCTCTCCCGCTCGCCGCACCGCTTTGCCCACGCCGCGACCCTCGGCGCCACCTCGGCGACGCTGAACTCGCCGTACTTCTCGTAGCTGTGGAACCACGAGGTGAAGGGCGCGAACGCGGCGTCCACGAACCCGAAGACGTCGCCGCCGAAGAAGAGCTTGTCCCCGAGCGCCCCGTCCAGATTCTTGAGGATTTCCAGCATCTCGGCCCGCGCCTGCGCGTGCGGCTCGCCCTTGAGCTTCCAGAGCCGGGTGCCGCAGTCGTAGACCTTCTTGTCGACGTAGTCGGCCCAGAAGCGAGCCTGCGAGCGCTCGTAGGGGTCGGAGGGGAGGAGGGAGGGGGTGTCCGGGAAGGCGTCGTCGAGGTAGTTGAGGATGATGAGGGACTCGTACACGGGGCGGCCGTCGTGGAGGAGCACCGGGACCTTCTTGTGGACCGGGTTGGAGCGGAGGAGGCGGTCGCTCTTGCCGGCCATGAGGTTCTCTTCGACGTACTCGTAGGGCGATGAGGCAGCGCTGCCCGAACGGGCTCACCCAGAAGTTCAGCAGCACCAGACCCTTCTCGCCCGCCATTGCTGTTGAGTTGGTTGGATCAATCGACTTGTCTGTGTGTGTTTGTGTTTGTGTTGTGTGCGGGTGAGGAGTGAGTATGGTGGGAGGAGGGTGAGGATTTATAGGCGGAGAGCAGAGGGTGGGATCGCGTGCTTCCGGAATGGTCTAGTACGTCTCGTGCGTGTGCGTCTACGTACCGGCCGGAGAATTCGCGGGGCTTCGTTCGCTCGGTGTCAGGCAAACCGCGTCCGTGTGTCACCGCTTCCGTCACGCACAATCCGCGCGTGCGCCAAGGGGACGAGTGACTGGCTTGGGAGGCCACACCGCACTTCTGGCGCAGAAGACCGGGGCTCGTGGATCAAGGAAAGATGTGATACGTGGTGACGTACGATTGGCTTTGTTCTTGAAGATGAGCGTATCCGTTCGATCAGGTGGAATGTTATTTTCCGTTTTTGTTTTGACGAGGGAAAGTTCGTCCGTTAGTTTCAAGTTGGACTGGTTCACTTGCTCTTGACCCAGGTGACACTTTTCGGTACTACACAACCAGCCAAACAAACCAGGGTCTTTGCGCACCTTGTATTGCTAGTAAGCAAGAAAATATCGTGGAAAGGAAATTGCAGCTTATGCATCAACTCAATGTGGGTACAAAGAACAATGGTTGTGCTGATATGGAGACTATGGCACGGCGACAACGAGGTAACCATCTCATCTTCGGAGCCACCAGAATAGCCCGCACGACTGAAGTCGGCGGTGGTTGTTTAATCAGATAGCGATCTAGCTCGACGCGTAGGCGGAGCATGGTGGCGGCCGGTGCCACAGTGTTCACCAGTGCACGTCAGTGACTTGTGTGGTAGTCTTCGGCGGCGCGGGGGAAGCCAACTCCGATCTTCAATGTGTGCTGCCTGATTTGGTTCGCGGGCTGTGGCTGATACCCGGTGATGGAGGTATGAACAATTCTCAGTTGTGGCCAAGGTTACCTAGTATATGGTGTCTCGGTTCATGTAGATCACGAAGAGTGGCAGAGTTGCACGTCGGAGCGGAAATCCATCACGGAGGGGATCTTCATCAATCTTCCTGCCTCCATGATGATGTGTGAGTAGTTTTCATAGGACCTACGGATTCATAGCAGTAGCTAGATGGCTCTTTCTCATTCTCTCTTTTGATCTTTAATACAATGATCTTATCTGAGATTAATCTGATGTAAACATTTGCAGTGTATTTGTTGGGATCCGATGAATTGTGAATTTATGGCCAGATTATTCATTGACAGTAATAGAGTTTTTGCTGAGATTTATTATGTGTGATTTACAGCCTTGTATTTCTCTCTGATTTGTCTATCTCTTTCGGCCAATTAGATTGATTTATCTTCAGTGGGAGAGGTGCCTGGTAGTAGGTTCAATCTTGCGGTGTCCTTACTCTATGACAGGAGGAGCTGCAAGACACGTATTTGTATTGTTGCTGCTAAGGGTAGACGATGGGGCTCGAACATATTATTTGGTCTTACTTTTTCTACATTATGTCATCATGCTTCAAGCATTACTCTGTTTGTTATGAACTTAATACTTTGAGATGCATCCTGAATAGCGGTCTTGGGGTGGAGTAATAGTAGTAGATGCAGATGGATGTTGGTATATTTGTCTCGGACGTAATGCCTATATATTGATTAGCATCATAACTATGCAATTTTTTATCAATTGCTCAACAGTAATTTGTTTACCCACCATTGCTTTTCTCACGAGAGAGATGCCTCTAGTGAACGCTATGCCCCCCGGCCCATTCACTTTATATTTAATAAAACCATAAAAAATATTTGCTGTAATTTATTTACTTTTATTTCCTTTGCAATTTATCTATCTATTACTATCAGAATTCATCCTTGCAATTAGCGACTATAAGGGGATTGACAAACCTCTTGCCCGCGTTGGGTGCAAGTATTTGTTGTGTGTGTGTGTGTGTGTGTGTGTGTGTGCGTGTGTGCAGATACTCCTTACATTTTCTTGCGTGAGTCTCCTACCAGTTCGATAACACTGGTTCTTAACTGAGGGAAATGTTATCTGCTACTATACTACATCATCCTTCCTCTTCGGGGAAACCCCAACGCCCTATCACAAGTAGCATGCATCACTAACACCATTGGCAGCATCTTCCATCAACTATCCATCCACATCTTCGGATGAATCTCTGTTAGTGTCGTGGAATTGTCACGTCAGATGTCCTTAGTGTGAGGACTTAGTCGCGAGGCCAACACATCTATGTGGTAGCTTGAGAGGGGTTGAGCGGAATCGAGAGACGCAACACAAGACAAGGGTTTAGACAGCTTCGGGCCCCAGGAAACATCATCCGGTAACAACCCTACATGTTGTTTGAGGCTAGATCTCATTATCATCACGAGGGAGTCGCCGTAAACCGGCTCTCCTCTAGTTGTGTCTAGCCCTAGAGATTGTTTCTTGCTTCTCCCCCTTTGAGGAGCCCCGCCCCTCCTTATATATGTTGAAGGGGCGGGTTACATGTGGAGTCCAACTCAAACTTTAACTTAAACTATTTTGACCTCCCTTCCTGGGCTTCTTAACGTCTGCCGGTTTAACATTGTATGCTGGTTTAACATTGTCTGCCGGTTTAACATTGTCTGCCGGTTTAACACCAGCCGGTTTACCGTCTGTCTTAGCCATCTGTCTTGACTCTCTGTCTTAACTCTTCGCCGGTTTACCATCCGCCGGTTTACCAAGTCCCAGCCGGTTTACAACTCCAGCCGGGTCATACCGCGGGGTATATCCCCGACAGTTAGCATCAGTAGGCAAATTATATTCACCCCTTTCCTCCTTATCTCTATCATCTACTGGAATTCTAAAAAGAATTGCCATATCAATGTCAGCCATTGGTGCAGTGAACAAATCTGTAGGGTCATCTAATTCTACTGAATTCCAATCAATAAAAGCAACCCTTCCAGCACCTTCTTCAGTTGTCCTGGGTGGCAAGGATTGACCAAGACATAGGACTGTCATGTAGGGATGAGGATCAACTTCTACATCATTGGCCAAGGAAATCTTCATATGACCCTGAATCTTCCTACTCCTCTAGTGCTTCCCCCGTGTAAATGTTTATAAAATATGAAGCACATTTTTGCAACTAACGCTAATTTAGTTGTTTTGCATAACTCGTCTTGCTTACATATACATTTGGACAGTTTACTGGAATGTGTCTTCAGACACACATAAGATACTAGATAGGAGGCATGTCTCTGTAGGTACAACTCTTACTTGGCAGGAGATGGACAATCTAGTAGAGTTTGTGGACATCATCCACGACCGTGTTGTGGATGTCCAAGCTGGCCCATACAATGGGTCATTTGTGCCATTAGTACACTTACTAATAAAGAGTAATGTCTAGAAGGACAAGCCACTCCTAGTAAGATTGCATTGCAATTTGTATTCAATGTCAAGTTATTCATGTTTTCCAATATACACATGTATGTTTACTAATTGTGTGTTTTGCAACATACTCGCATATGTTGTGGTACCTGAGAAAATGCAGAATCGGGGTAGTGGTGACATGCGAATTGTCATCTCTAACACGATTGACATCGCAACCACGTACTGCATGTCATGAGAGGATGGACATCTTGTCGTCAATGGTTAGAAGGACATTCGTGACAACTACTACTATGATGAAGGTGACAAGTTGATCGTCGTGCTCCACCTAGGACATGTTGATGAGCCTGTCCCCTTCATGCGTACCATCTACAACTAGGAGGCTGACGATGATGAGTAGGCTTGCTAGCTTCCTTAGTATCATGTGTCAAGAACTTCCTTGTGATGCATAGTAAAAGTACACCTCTATCGTGTTGCGCGCTTGTCCTACTAAGTACTTTGCTTTTGAAATGTGTTAATTAAGTATTCCCTCTGTCCCATAATATAAGAACGTTTTTGACACTACACTAATATCAAAAACATTCTTATATTATGGGATGGAGGGAGTACTTTATTAAGTGTCTAACGACAATTATCAGTTTAAGTCGATGTTTGCGAATACTAGTTATTGGTTAAAGTGCATGTGCAACTTCATTATTTGGATCCTTATTTTGTTGCCAATGAACCAATTTCCAACCAAATGCAGCAAGTGCAAATTTGGTACAGAAGTATACTGCATGTTAGCAGCGTTCCAAAGTGCGTAAGACACGCTGCTAGTTTTGACTACATTTGCAGCGTTCAGCCCCAAACGCTACTGAAGTGAAAGTACAAGCAGCGTCTGGCGCGAACGCTGCTAAGATAGGACCTAGTAGCACGTTTGATTGAGACGCTGCTACTAACATGTTACCAGCCACGTCACAGTAGCAGTATTCCTCTAAGACACTGCTAGAGTGTACATTCGAACGCCGCTAAAGAGGGGGTCATGTACTTGTGACAAGATAGCTTCTGAGAAACACCCATGGTCTCATGCTTAGTCAACTTAATTTTCCTTTGTCCAATCTGTACTGACCGATACTATGCCCTCTGGTTCTCATTGTAAATGTTAGCTCTCACTTCAAATGAAAGATCTATTACCAATGTTAGAATTCTCATATTTAAGTGATTCAAATTTTGAATCTATTTTCCTAAAATTTTAAATTAAATACAGATTGGCCGGCAAAATTAATAATATATGAATTAAATCTTTTTATCTATGAGCAACGGTAATTGTGACAGAAATGTATGTCGTCACCATTGTCTGGTCCCACATGTAAGCAGCCACATCAGCATCTTTGGGCCCACATGTCACCAGCATTGACCGGCCAAAACTAGCACACGAATTATTACTAACGGGACCGTCGGCGATAAAACCCACGGCGGACCCACATGGAAGCAACCACTTTAGCAACTACTGGCCCCAGCTGTCAGAATATTTGACCGGTCAAACCCACAGACTGATTACTGGTGACGGATTATAGTCACCAAAAACGATGTTAGGTGAAAGATTGTCCTATCATAGGTGACAGTCTGAGCCATTACCAAAAATGACCACCAGTGATGAATTTGTGTTCGTCACCTAAGACAAGATCTTGCATGACGGAGGAAGTGGCACTGTCCATATTATTTTTCTGTCACGACGCTTCAGTGATGGTGGGGGTGACGGCCAGAAAACGTCACCAGGGCGGTTTTTGTGACGAAAAACGGTTTTACGTGACACAAGTGAAACATTGGAAAATAGAGCAGATTTTGCAGTGTTTGGATTGGCACCGAAAAGAAGGTACTCCTTGTTGATATGAGTAGTCTATCATTTCTATCAAGTCAGGATGTCACAAGAATTCCTACAATTTTTACTCAAGCCTTAGTCAGGTGGTACTGCAGTGCAATTAAAACCCTATTAATGTTTCCAACACTTCAAGTGATGTTGCCAATCTCATTAGCTTTGTTAGTTAGTTGCAACAGGGATGGTATGAAATATATTTTGTAGTTTTGGAATAAATAATAGCTATAAAGGTGCGAGCTAAGTATTCTATAGATTTTTATTATGGATTTTTTTCATGCGTTTGATGTCAGACATGCACGTGCCTGCGTGCACACACACATGTAATTCATCAATCGAAGAGTTATGGAAATCATGGGATGATGTTATATGGCTCATTTGTCCATAAATCCACTATATTGATCAACACCAAAGCTAGTCAAAAAAACTTACACAATTCATTACGAATGATAAGTCAAACAACCATTTTTACATTGGTGAGGCAAATTAGTCTGTTTTTTCCTCTCTTACTAGTTGTAAAATTACTTCGAAAATAGGTATATACCCCATCTAATGCACATCACTCGCACTATTGTTCTTTCACTTAAACTGGATAACTAATAGATTAAAAAATGGAGAGTAATATATATTTATAAATTATCCACAACCATAATGGTTTGAACATAAAGTAACTATATATAGATCACATATTAAAAGATTCACTACAAGAATTACATCTAGATGATTGATACGTCTCCAACGTATCTATAATTTTAGATTGTGTCATGCTATTATATTATCATTCTTGTATGCTTTATATTTCATTTTGTATTATTTCTATGGACAAGCCTATTAATTTGGTGCCCAGTGCCAGTTTCTATTTTTTTGCGTATTTATTTGTTTCACAGAAAAACCGTAATACCAAATGAAGTGCAAACACTATGAAACTTTACGATGATTTTTTTAGACTACGAGAGACCCTAAAAGCTTCAGGGAGAGACTAGAAGACACACGAGGGAGCCACAAGCTCACTAGGCACGCCCTATAGGGGGGCGCCATCAGCACTTGTGGGGCCCACAAGGCTTCGTTTGACCTAATTCCTGGCCTATAAATTTACTAATATTCCAAAAACCCTGAAGCGAGACCTGAAACAATTTATCACCGCCGCAAGCTTCTGTTCTTCCAAGGTCCCATCTGGATGCCTATTCCGGTACTCCGTCGAAGGGGGAAACCATTGGGAAGGCAATCTTCATCGACCTTGCTGCATCAATGATGATGTGTGAGTAGTTCCTTCAGGACCTAAGGGTCCATAGTAGTAGCTAGATGGCTTTCTCTCTCTCTCTCTCTCTATATATATATATATATATATATATATCTTGATCTTCAATACAATGATCTCCTTTGATATCTATTCGATGTAACTCTCATGGTGTGTTTGTTGGGATCCGATGAATTGTGGGTTTATGCTCAGATTATTCATTGAAACTATTTGAGTCTCTTCATATTTATGTATGTGTGATTTTATAGCTATGTATGCTTTTCGATCTGTGAGTCATATTTGGCCAATTGCATGATTAGATCTTCAGAGGGAGTGGTGCTTAGTAGTGGGTTCAATCTTGTGGTGTCCTCACCCTATGATAAGAGTTGCAAGGCACATATTGTATTGTTGCTACTAAAGATAAAATGACCGGTTTTGAACATATCGTTTGGTCTTACTTTGTTTACATTATGTTATCAAAAACAATAAGGTATGCATCAAGGCTGCTCACTCATGCTAGCCACGTCGATTTACTGTTTGATTTTACTGTGCGTCGATTGGAGAGCGAGCGCAAGGGCTGACTAGATGAGACACGCTGCTTGGTGAACGGTGGGAGAGGAAATTTCAAAGGAAGCTTTGTACCTGCCTCGCCCCGCACGGAACGCCTTTTCCTCCCCACACATGTCTCCTCCCTCTTTCCCTCGCTTGCGCAGCAGCTCGAGGAGAGCAGCAGCGCTCGATGCGGCCCCCGGAGGAGCAGCTGTAGCCGACGTGCTCGTGGAAGCAGCAACCAGTAGAAAGCTGCGGTTGCCGACAGTGGAGGAGCAGCAGCGGCCGATGGCGGCGGACCAGATCGGCGCATCAGGAGCGGACACGACGGCCGTCACAAGTAGAGCAGAGCCAAGTCGGCGCGGCGGTCGGGCGCGATCTGGAGAACCGGTGGGCGTGGTGCGCGATCGGGGCGGGCGCGGCCTGCGCGAGTTGGAGGCAAGGTGACATGTTGACTGGGACGCCGTCATAGATCCTCATCGTGCCAGTGGGAGAGGTGCTCATTGAGGATCCCCTCTTCTCTAGGGATCCATGACGGAGGTGCTTGAAGAGGAAGTTCTTCTCGGGATGCCATGGAAATTGTCAAGGTACATCCCCATTCCCCCTCCCCCTGTATGGGTGATGCTAGGTTCATGTTGGATGCCCATTTATGGTCCTTTTTTCCTTGTTCTTGTTGTAGACACTACAAACCATTTTCATGAATTTCTGATGTGATTGCTTTAGTGATGATTTTTGAAGAAGCACATGCCCATGGTGCACTTGCCTTTGGGATTAAAGAAGATCAACTTACGACACTGACCAGAGATCATAAATACTCTACTCTACAGCAGTATGAAGGGGTGAGCTAATTTTGTTATCAGTGTGCTTCACACTTTTCTGTCATAGTTTGCGTCTTAAAAAATTTTCCTACAAATTTCAGGGCTAGCAAATATGTCAAGGACAAATATAGAGAAGTGGGTCAGCGGAGTGGCTTCCAATATTGTTGCGAGAAAAAGTGCCTTTTGGTCGAAAATATACCCCTGTAAGAAAGGAAGAAGCTCCTTGGTAATGGAGATGCTATGTCAGGTAGAACTGATCTGCTAGCTTTGAGTTGGCTTCAGGAATGCCACAAATCCTCTAATATTCATCTTAAATAGTTAACCTTTAGTTTACTATGCCTGAGATATTCTTTGGTCATACCAGATTTGCGGCAGATTTTTTTCATGACCTACATTAGCAAGTACATCGGCTAGGGGGGGCATAAGGTGCTAACTCAAGTACAGAACATTGAAGAAGCGCTTCCATCTCTCTGAAAAACTGTGAAGAATCAGAAGAGGCATATACATTTTCCTGATGTACCAGGTCGTTACTAAAGGAAATATGCCCTAGAGGCAATAATAAAGTTGTTATTTATATTTCCTTATATCATGATAAATGTTTATTATTCATGCTAGAATTGTATTAAACGGAAACTTAGTACATGTGTGAATACATAGACAAACAAAGTGTCACTAGTTTGCCTCTACTTGACTAGCTCGTTGAATCAATGATGGTTATGTTTCGTAACCATAGACATGAGTTGTCATTTGATTAACGGGATCACATCATTAGAGAATGATGTGATTGACTTGACCCATCCGTTAGCTTAGCACGATGATCGTTTAGTTTGTTGCTATTGCTTTCTTCATGACTTATACATGTTCCTATGACTATGAGATTATGCAACTCCCGAGTACCGGAGGAACACTTTGTGTGCTACCAAATGTCACAATGTAACTGGGTGATTATAAAGGTGCTCTATAGGTGTCTCCGATGGTGCTTGTTGAGTTAGCTTAGATCGAGAATAGGATTTGTCACTCCGATTGTCGGAGAGGTATCTCCGGGCCCTCTCGGTAATGCACATCACTATAAGCCTTGAAAGCAATGCAAATAATGAGTTAGCTGCGGGATGATGCATTACGGAACGAGTAAAGAGACTTGCCGGTAACGAGATTGAACTAGGTATTGAGATACTGACGATCGAATCTCGGGCAAGTAACATACCGATGACAAAGGGAACAACGTATGTTGTTATGCAGTTTGACCGATAAAGATCTTCGTAGAATATGTAGGAACCAATATGAGCATCCAGGTTCCGCTATTGGTTATTGACCGGAGATGAGTCTCGGTCATGTCTACATAGTTCTCGAACCCGTAGGGTCCGCACGCTTAAAGTTCGATGATGATCGGTAATATGAGTTTATGTGTTTTGATGTACCGAAGGTAGTTCAGAGTCTCGGATATGATCACGGACATTACGAGGAGTCTTGAAATGGACGAGACATAAATATTGATATATTGGAAGCCTATATTTGGACATCAGAATAGTTCTGGGTGAAATTGGGATTTTCCCGGAGTGCCGAGGGGATTACCGGAACCCCCCCAGGGGTTAATGGGCCTTGTTGGGCCCTAGTGGAGAGAGAGAGAGAGAGGGGCCGGCCAGGGCAGGGTCGCGCGCCCCTCCTCTTGAGTCCGAATAGGACAAGGAAGGGGGGCGGCGCCCCCTTGCCTTTCCCCTATCCCACTCCTTCCTTCCCCTCCTAGTGGGACTAGGAAAGGGGAGTCCTACTCCCACTAGGAGGAGGACTCCTCCTCCTGGCGCGCCCTACTAGGGCCGACCGGCCTCCCCCCTTGCTCCTTTATATACGGGGCAGGGGGGCACTGAGGGAGTCCTGAACTAAGGGGTCCTCGGGCGGCCAGCTTGTTAGCCATGGGCTGAACTGATGGGCTGTGAAGATACGAAGACCGAAGACTGCACCTGTGTTCGGATGGGACTCTCCTTGGTGTGGAGGGCAAGCTTGGCGATCAAATATGTAGATTCCTTTCTTTGTAACCGACCTTATGTAACCCTAGATCCTCCTGGTGTTTATATAAACCAGAGGGCTTAGTCCGGAGAGGGGGAGAGACTCATTACCATAGCCATAGAAGCTAGACCTCTAGGGTTTAGCCATTATGATCTCGAGGTAGATCAACTCTTGTAATAATCGTATTCATCAATATCAATCAAGCAGGACATAGGGTATTACCTCCATAGAGAGGGCCTGAACCTGGGTAAACATCGTGTCCCCTGTCTCCTATTACCATCAACCTTAGACGCACGGTTCGGGACCCCCTACCCGAGATCCGCCGGTTTTGACACCGACATTGGTGCTTTCATTGAGAGTTCCACTGTGCCGTCCTCAAAAGGTTCGATGGCCCCTTCAATCGTCAATAATGACGCTGTCCAAGGAGAAACCTTCCTTCTCGGATAGATTTTCGTGTTCGGCGGCTTCGCACCGCGAGTCAACTCGTTTGGCCATGTGGAGCAGATCGATAGCTACGCCCCTGGCCACCATGTCAGATTTGGGAGCTTGAACTACGTCACGGACATCCGTGGAGATCTTATCTTCGCTGAATTCGAGACCGCGGTGATCGCTCCTGGTCACCTCGATGAACATGAGCTAAATATGTCATCGGACCATATCCAGGAGATAGCTCCTGTAACTGCTCTGGCCTTAGATCCGGAGCATACGGTGCCATCTAAGGACTAGAGGTTCAACCCCACCATGTAGGCCACAGATTCCACGGTGTTGGAGCCGCACATGGACTTAAGCTCACACAATATTCTTGTCACCGGAACCCCGGACTCGTCTCCGGGTGTAAGTTCCAAACAATGTGAGTCCACAGATGCCAAACTTGATCGTTTAACGATCTTCGAGTTCAGTGCCGCAGACATCTTCCATCACTCACCCTTGGGCGACGTGCTAAGCTCGTTAAAGAACCTGTCCTTGGCAGGGGACTCACAGCCGAACTATATCCGGTTCGAACTAGAAGCTGATGATAGGGAATTTCGCTCCCCAACCGCCACCCACTTTATAGCCACCGTCGAAGACTTAACCGACATGCTCGATTACGGCTCCGATGACATCGACGTATGGACAATGATGCCAGAGAAGAAGAGGCCCAGGACACGCCGTTCACCGGATGCTGGACGACCACTTCCTCGTACAATGTGTACATGGTGGATGCACCAAAGGATAATAGCGGCGATGACAAAGAAGACCCAGTTGAGGATAAACCTCCTGAGATACAATCGAAACGCCGGCGTCAGCGGTGGCGTAGTAAAGATAGCAACACCGGCACATGAGAAGATAACACTCCGAAAGGTGCCGAAGACAACGAAGACCCCGTTGATGCAGCTACCAAACGAGATGAACGAGAAGATGGGCAGGTTAGCCCTGGTAGACAGGCCACACACGAGGAATCGAATGACAGTAATTATCTTCCGCTCTCCGAGGATGAGGCGAGTCTCGGCACCGAGGATTTCATCGTGCCTGAGGAACCTCTTGAGCAGGAGCGCTTCAAGCGCCAGCTAATAACAACTGCAAGGAGCCTGAAAAAGAAGCATCAACAGCTTCAAGCTGACCAAGATCTGCTCAACGCTAAATGGACCGACGTCCTAGCAGCCGAAGAATACAGCCTCAATCGCCTGGCCAAAAGCTACCCGAAACGCAAATTAGTACCTCAGTTCGACGACGAGGCGCCAGAACACATACCACCATCGCGCAATGCATCTGACCGACTGATACGTCTCTAACGTATCTATAATTTTTGATTACTCCATGCTATATTATCTACTGTTTTAGGCATTATTGGGCTTTATTTTCCACTTTTATATTATTTTTGGGACTAACCTATTAACCGGAGGCCCAACCCAGAATTGCTTTTTTTGCCTGTTTTAGGGTTTCGAAGAAAAGGAATATCAAACGGAGTCCAAACGGAATGAAACCTTCGGAAACGTGATTTTCTCATCAGATAAGATCCAGGAGACTTGGTCCCTCCGTCAAGGAAGCCACGAGGTGGTCACGAGGGTAGGGGGCGCGCCCCCCTAGGGCGTGCCCCCTACCTCGTGGGCCCCTCGAAGCTCCACCGACGTACTTCTCCCTCCTATATATATATCCACGTACCCCAAACGATCGGGGACGGAGCCAAAAACCTAATTCCACCGCCGCAACTTTCTGTATCCACGAGATCCCATCTTGGGGCCTGTTCCAGAGCTCCGCCGGAGGGGGCATCGATCACGGAGGGCTTCTACATCATCATCCAAGCCCCTCCGATGAAGTGTGAGTTGTTTACTTCAAACCTACGGGTCCATAGCTAGTAGCTAGATGGATTCTTCTCTCTTTTTGGATCTCAATACAATGTTCTCCCCCTCTCTTGTGGAGATCTATTCGATGTAATCTTCTTTTTGCGGTGTGTTTGTTGAGACCGATGAATTGTGGGTTTATGATCAAGTCTATCTATGAATAATATTTGAATCTTCTCTGAATTATTTTATGTATGATTGGTTATCTTTGCAAGTCTCTTCGAATTATCAGTTTGGTTTGGCCTACTAGATTGGTTGTTCTTGCCATGGGAGAAGTGCTTAGCTTTGGGTTCAATCTTGCGGTGTCCTTTCCCAGTGACAGAAGGGGCAGCAAGGCACGTATTATATTGTTGCCATCGAGGATAACAAGATGGGCTTTTTTTATCATATTGCATGAAATTATCATGTCATCTTGCTTAAGGCATTACTCTGTTTTTAACTTAATACTCTAGATGCATGCTGGATAGCGGTCGATGAGTGGAGTAATAGTAGTAGATGCAGAATCGTTTCGGTCTACTTGTTTCGGACGTGATGCCTATATACATGATCATACCTAGATATTCTCATAACTATGCTCAATTCTGTCAATTGCTCAACAGTAATTTGTTCACCGACCGTAGAATACTTATGCTCTTGAGAGAAGCCACTAGTGAAACCTATGGCCCTCGGGTCTCTTTCTCGTCATATCAATCTCCATCACTTTTTTATTGCTTTGCTTTTACTTTATTTACTTTGCATCTTTATACCAAAAATACTAAAAATATTATTTATCATCTCTATCAGATCTCACTTTCGTAAGTGACCGTGAAGGGATTGAGAACCCCTAAGCGCGTTGGTTGCGTTGAGCTATTGTTTTTGTGTAGGTACGAGGGACTCGAGTGTAGCCTCCTACTGGATTGATACCTTAGTTCTCAAAAACTGAGGGAAATACTTACGCTACTTTGCTGCATCATTCCTTCCTCTTCGGGGAAATCCAATGCAGTGCTCAAGAGGTAGCAAGAAGAATTTCTGGCGCCGTTGCCGGGGAGTCTGCGCAAAAGTCAACATACCAAGTACCCATCACAATCCCTATCTCCCGCATTACATTATTTGCCATTTGCCTCTCGTTTTCCTCTCCCCCAATTCACCCTTGCCGTTTTATTCGCCCTCTCTCTCTATCCTCCCTCTCTTTCTCCGTTTGCCTTTTTGCCCGTTTGCTTTTTGTTTGCTTGTGTGCTAGTTTGCTTGTTTGTCGCGATGGCTCAAGATAATACTAAATTGTGTGACTTCACCAATACCAATAATAATGATTTCCTTAGCACTCCGATTGCTCCTCTTACCGATGCTGAATCTTGTGAAATTAATACTGCTTTGTTGAATCTTGTCATGAAAGATCCGTTCTCCGACCTTCCTAGTGAAGATGCCGCTACCCATCTTAATAGCTTCGTTGATTTGTGTGACATGCAAAAGAAGAAAGATGTCGATAATGATATTGTTAAATTGAAGCTATTTCCTTTTTCGCTTAGAGATCATGCTAAAGCTTGGTTTTCGTCTTTGCCTAAAAATAGTATTGATTCATGGAATAAGTGCAAAGATGCTTTTATCTCTTAATATTTTCCTCCTGCTAAGATCATCTCTCTTAGAAATGATATTATGAATTTTAAACAACTTGATCATGAACATGTTGCACAAGCTTGGGAGAGAATGAAATTAATGATACGTAATTGCCCTACTCATGGTTTAAATTTGTGGATGATTGTTCAGAACTTTTATGCCGGATTGAATTTTGCTTCTAGAAATCTTTTAGATTCGGCCGCGGGAGGCACTTTTATGGAAACCACTTTAGGAGAAGCTACTAGACTCCTAGATAATATTATGGTTAATTATTCTCAATGGCATACTGAAAGATCTACTAAAAAGGTGCATGCGATAAAAGAAATTAATGTTTTGAGTGGAAAGATGGATGAACTTATGAAATTATTTGCTAATAAGAGTGTTTCTTCTGATCCTAATGATATTCCCTTGTCTACTTTGATTGAGAATAATAATGAATCTATGGATGTGAATTTTGTTGGTAGGAACAATTTTGATAACAATGCGTATAGAGGAAATTTCAACCCTAGGCCTTATCCTAGTAATCCCTCTAATAATTATGGTAATTCCTACAACAATTCTTATGGAAATTATAATACGATGTCCTCTGATTTTGAATCTAATATTAAAGAATTTATTTCTTCGCAAAATAATTTTAATGCTATAATTGAAGAAAAATTGCTTAAGATTGATGATTTGGCTAGAAACGTTGATAGAATTGCTCTTGATGTTGATTCTTTGAAACTTAGATCTATTCCACCTAAGCATGATATCAATGCGTCTCTCAAAGACATGAGAATTTCCATTGACGAGTGCAAAGAAAGAACCGCTAGGATGCGTGCTAAGAAAGATGCCTTTATAAAAGTGTGTTCTTCTAGTTCCTATGAAAATAATGATGAAGATCTAAAAGTTATTGATGTGTCCCTTATTAAATCCTAGTTTTGCAATATGAATCTTGATAATGATGGTACTGAATATGACCCACCTTTACCTAGAAGGCGTTTTAAGAATTCGGAATTTGTTGATCTTGATGCTAAATTTGATAAAAGTGGGATTGAAGAAATTAAAACCCTAGATGTTGCTAAACCCACTATTATGGATTTCAAGGAATTTAACTATGAAAATTTCTCTTTGATTGATTGTATTTCCTTGTTGCAATCCGTGCTAAAATCTCCTCACGCTTATAGTCAAAATAAAGCGTTTACTAAACATATCGTTGATGCCTTGATGCAATCTTATGAAGAAAAACTTGAATTAGAAGTTTCTATCCCTAGAAAACTTTATGATGAGTGGGAACCAACTATTAAGATTAAAATTAAAAATTATGAGTTTTATGCTTTGTGTGATTTGGGTGCTAGTGTCTCTACTATTCCCAAAACTTTGTGTGATTTACTAGATTTTCCGTGATTTTGATGATTGCTCTCTAAACTTGCATCTTGCGGATTCCACTATTAAGAAACCTATGGGAAGAATTAATGATGTTCTTATTGTTGCAAATAGGAATTATGTGCCCGTAGATTTTATCGTTCTTGATATAGATTGCAATCCTTTTTGCCCTATTATTCTTGGTAAACCTTTCCTTAGAACGGTTGGTGCAATTATTGATATGAAGGAAGGGAATATTAGATTTCAATTTCCATTAAAAAAGGGCATGGAACACTTTCCTAGAAAGAAAATAAAATTACCATATGAATCTATCTTGAGAGCCACTTATGGATTGCCTACCAAAGATGGCAATACCTAGATCTATTCTTGCTTGTTATGCCTAGCTAGGGGCGTTAAACGATAGCGCTTGTTGGGAGGCAACCCAATTTTATTCTTATTCCTTGCTTTTTGATCCTGTTTAGTAATAAATAAACTATTTAGCCTCTGTTTTGGTTGTGTTTTGTGTTTAATTAGTGTTTGTGCCGAGTAGAACCGTTGGGAAGACTTGGGGAAAGTCTTGATTGAACTTGCTGTAAAAACAGAAACTTTAGCGCTCACGAGAATTGCTATCATTTTTATTTGGAAAGCGATATTTAGTTAATTGTTTTTGCATATGATTAATAGATAAATTCCTCACGTCCAGCAATTTATTTTAGAATTTTTGGGGTTCCAGATCTTGCTCTAGCTACAGATTACTACAGACTGTTCTGTTTTTGACAGATTCTGTTTTTCATGTGTTGTTTGCTTATTTTGATGAATCTATGGCTAGTAAAATAGTTTATAATCCATAGAGAAGTTGGAATACAGTAGATATAACACCAATATAAATAAAGAATGAGTTCATTACAGTACCTTGAAGTGGTCTTTTGTTCTCTTTCGCTAATGGAGCTCACGAGATTTTCTACTTTATGTTTTGTGTTGTGAAATTTTCAAGTTTTGGGTAAAGATTTGATGGATTATGGAACAAGAAGTGGCAAGAACCTAAGATTGGGGATTCCCATGGCACGCCCAATATAATCTAAGGACACCTAAAATCCAAAGCTTGGGGATGCCCCGGAAGGCATCCCCTCTTTCGTCTACTTCTATCGGTAACTTTACTTGGAGCTATATTTTTATTCACCACATGATATGTGTTTTGCTTGGAGCGTCTTTTATGATTTGAGTCTTCGCTTGTTAGTTTACCACAATCATCCTTTCTGTACACACCTTTTGAGAGAGCCATACATGATTTGGAATTTGATAGAATACTCTATGTGCTTCACTTATATCTTTTTAGCTTTATAGTTTTGCTCTAGTGCTTCACTTATATCTTTTAGAGCACGGTGGTGGATTTGTTTTATAGAAAATATTGATCTCTCAGGCTTCACTTAGATTATTTTGAGAGTCTTAATAGCATGGTAATTTTCTTAAAATCCTAATATGCTTGGTATGCAGGATTAATAATAAAACTTTCTTATGAGTGTGTTGAATACTAAGAAAAGTTTGATGCTTGATGATTGTTTTGAGATATGGAGGTAATAATATCAAAGTCATGCTAGTTGAGTAGTTGTGAAATTGAGAAATACTTGTGTTGAGGTTTGCAAGCCCCGTAGCATGCACGTATGGTAAACGTTATGCAACAAATTTGAAACATGAGGTGTTATTTGATTGTCTTCCTTATGAGTGGTGGTCGGGGACGAGCGATGGTCTTTTCTTACCAATCTATCCCCCTAGGAGCATGCGCGTAGTGCCGAGGTTTTTGATGACTTGTAGATTTTTGCAATAAGTATGTGAGTTCTTTATGACTAATGTTGAGTCCATGGATTATACGCACTCTCACCCTTCCATCCTTGCTAGCCTCTTCGGTACCGTGCATTGCCCTTTCTCACATTGAGAGTTGGCGCAAACTTCGCCGGTGCATCCAAACCCCGTGATATGATACGCTCTTTCACACATAAACCTCCTTATATCTTCCTCAAAACAGCCACCATACCTACCTATTATGGCATTTCCATAGCCATTCCGAGATATATTGCCATGCAACTTTCCATCATTCCGTTCATCATGACACATTCATCATTGTCATATTGCTTAGCATGATCATGTAGTTGACATAGTATTTGTGGCAAAGCCACCGTTCATAATTCTTTCATACATGTCACTCTTGGTTCATTGCATATCCCGGTACACCGCCGGAGGCATTCACATAGAGTCATCTTTGTTCTAGTATCGAGTTGTAATCATTGAGTTGTAAATAAATAGAAGTGTGATGATCATCATTATTAGAGCATTGTCCCAAGTGAGGAATAAAAAAAAGAAATGCCATAAAAAAGAGAAGGCCCAAAAAAAAAGAAAGAGAAAGGCCATAAAAAAGAGAAGGCCCCAAAAAATGAGAGAAAAAGAGATAAGGGACAATGTTACTATCCTTTTACCACACTTGTGCTTCAAAGCAGCACCATGATCTTCATAGTAGAGAGTCTCTCATGCTATCACTTTCATATACTAGTGGGAATTTTTCATTATAGAACTTGGCTTGTATATTCCAACAATGGGCCTCTCAGGTGCCCTAGGTCTTCGTGAGCAAGCAAGTTGGATGCACACACACTAGTTTCTTTTGTTGAGCTTTCATACATTTATAGCTCTAGTGCATCCGTTGCATGGAAATCCCTACTCCTTGCATTAACATCAATTGGTGGGCATCTCCATAGCCCATTGATTAGCCTCGTTGATGTGAGACTTTCTCCTTTTTTGTCTTCTCCACATAACCCCCATCATTATATTCTATTCCACCCATAGTGCTATGTCCATGGCTCGCGCTCATATATTGCGTGAAAGTTTATAGGTTTGAGATTACTAAAGTGTGAAACAATTGCTTGGCTTGTCATCGGGGTTGTGCATGATGATAGCATTCTTGTGTGACGAAAATGAAACATGACTAAACTATATGATTTTGCAGGGATAAACTTTTTTGGCCATGTTATTTTGAGAAGACATAATTGTTTAGTTAGTATGCTTGAAGTATTATCATTTTTATGTCAATATGAAGTTTTGTCTTGAATCTTTTGGATCTGAATATTCATACCACAATTAAAAAGAATTACATTAAAATTATGCCAAGTAGCACTCCGCATCAAAAATTCTATTTTTATCATTTACCTACTCGAGGACGAGCAGGAATTAAGCTTGGGGATGCTTTATACGTCTCCAACATATCTATAATTTTTGATTGCTCCATGCTATATTATCTACTGTTTTAGACATTATTGGGCTTTATTTTCCACTTTTATATTATTTTTGGGACTAACCTATTAACCGGAGGCCTAGCCCAGAATTGCTGTTTTTTGCCTGTTTTAGGGTTTCGAAGAAAAGGAATATCAAACGGAGTCCAAACGGAATGAAACCTTCAGAAACATGATTTTCTCATCAGATAAGATCCAGGAGACTTGGACCCTCCATCAAGGAAGCCACGAGGTGGTCACGAGGGTAGGGGGCGCGCCCCTGCCTCGTGGGCCCCTCGAAGCTCCACCGACGTACCCCCAAACGATCGGGGACGGAGCCAAAAACCTAATTCCACCACCGCAACTTTTTGTATCCACGAGATCCCATCTTGGGGCCTGTTCCAGAGCTCCGTCGGAGGGGGCATCGATCACGGAGGGCTTCTACATCATCATCCAAGCCCCTCCGATGAAGTGTGAGTAGTTTACCTCAGACCTTCAGGTCCATAGTTAGTAGCTAGATGGCTTCTTCTCTCTCTTTGAATCTCAATACAAAGTTCTCACCCTCTCTTTTGGAGATCTATTCGATGTAATCTTCTTTTTGCAGTGTGTTTGTTGAGATCGATGAATTGTGGGTTTATGATCAAGTCTATCTATGAATAATATTTGAATCTTCTCTGAATTCTTTTATGTATGATTGGTTATCTTTGCAAGTCTCTTTGAATTATCAGTTTGGTTTGGCCTACTAGATTGGTTGTTCTTGCCATGGGAGAAGTGCTTAGCTTTGGGTTCAATCTTGCGGTGTCCTTTCCCAGTGACAGAAGGGGCAGCAAGGCACATATTGTATTGTTGCCATCGAGGATAACAAGATGGGGGCTTTTATCATATTGCATGAAATTATCCCTTTACATCATGTCATCTTGCTTAAGGCGTTACTCTGTTTTTAACTTAATACTCTAGATGCATGCTGGATAGCGGTCGATGAGTGGAGTAATAGTAGTAGATGCAGAATCGTTTCGGTCTACTTGTTTCGGACGTGATGCCTATATACATGATCATACCTAGATATTCTCATAACTATGCTCAATTCTGCCAATTGCTGAACAGTAATTTGTTCACCCACCGTAGAATACTTATGCTCTTGAGAGAAGCCACTAGTGAAACCTATGGCCCCCGGGTGTCTTTCTCATCATATCAATCTCCATCACTTTATTATTGCTTTGCTTTTACTTTATTTACTTTGCATCTTTATACAAAAAATACCAAAAATATTATTTATCATCTCTATCAGATCTCACTTTCGTAAGTGACCGTGAAGGGATTGACAACCCCTAAGCGCGTTGGTTGCATTGAGCTATTGTTTTTGTGTAGGTACGAGGGACTCGAGCGTAGCCTCCTACTGTATTGATACCCTGGTTCTAAAAAACTGAGGGAAATAGTTACGCTACTTTGCTGCATCATCCCTTCCTCTTCGGGGAAATCCAACGCAGTGCTCAAGAGGTAGCACCGACCACCACGTGGACGGGACAAAGCGGCAACTCAAGCCGAACACCAGCCCGCCCTGCCTCATTGCGAAGGCAGAGGTAAATCAGCTCACGGTCATACATATGACCTTCGACATGACCTGAACAATAAAGCAAGATATACCCGATCGATTTACGGATCGCGAGGATGTTCCTCGACACGTGATGATGGCTACCTATTCAGACGTGACAAACCTAGTCACACCCGAGCCGACAACCGCAGACGGACTCCATCGGAGCTACGTCATGATGCAACCCGATATAGAGGCGCCGCACACCCCCTTTGCTTCACCGATGAAGTAATGGATCACCACTTCCCTGAAGGGTTCAAACCCGTTAACATTGAATCATACGACGGAACAACCGACCCCGCGATATGGATCGAGGATTTTATTCTCCATATCCACATGTCCCGCGGAGATGACCTCCACGCTATCAAATACCTCCGACTAAAGCTCAAAGGGCCAGCTCGGCATTGGTTAAATAGCCTGCTTGAAAATTCTATCGGCAGCTGGGAGGACTTGGAAGAAGCCTTCCTCGACAACTTCCAAGGTACATATGTCCAGCCACCAGACGATGATGATTTAAGCCACATAGTCCAACAACCTGGAGAGTCAGCCAGGAAATTTTGGACTAGGTTCCTAACCAAAAAGAACCAGATCATCGACTATCCAGATGCCGAAGCCCTAGCGGCCTTTAAACATAGCATCCGTGATGAATGGCTTGCCCGCCACCTCGGCTTCTGGAGCGAGAAGTTAATCTTCGACATCGTCCCCTTTCGCAGCAACTATCACGCACTGCTTGGACGAACCGCATTTGCTCGATTCAATGCGGTACCTCACTACACTTATCTCAAGCTCAAGATGCCCGGACCACGTGGCGTCATAACAGTCAACGAAAATACGGAACACTCCCGCCGTACCGAGGAGCATACCACGGCCTTAGCAGGAGAAGTACAACGCGGCCATTTCCAGCAGAACCTTAATTCGGCGGCCGAGCCCCTGGACACCATTAAGAGAGTCCGGACTATCCTGCAGCAAGACAACCCGGCTCGTCAAGAGCTTAACTAGCAATTTGGCCTCCGTCCCAGTCCCAATCAAACGACGACATTCATATCGCGCATACATAACTACGCACTCAAAATTCCATGGGCATCGATGGAGGCATAGCTAGCCCGTGATCCACAATGCGGCTCGACCGACCCATAATCCACACATCTTCACTTTTTCTTTTTTTCCATTTTGGGTTTTTCTCTTCTCGAGGTTTTTTCTAGTAACCTGATCATCGGACCGATCACAGGACGGATACACCAAGGAGGCAAGGAGCTTTGACGTACAAGGGAATCCCCAGGTGGTCTCTGCTAACGATTGCTATGCCTGTTTTACATACCCGCACGTAGCTCACTCTTGGTCATGGCATGTTAAATAGCCTTACTTGCTTATCGCATTACTTGCACAAGTACACCTCGACGTATTAATCAAATTACAATGAAAAATATTTGGCAGTGTCAGCTTATTCCTTGATTTTTTCCTTACCTCTGTATTTATTACTCATCGCACCCGTACACTCTGTTACGTATTACTTCGCCACGGGCTTCATCGCGCCCCACAATACGGCAACAAACTCCGAACACTTTTTACAGTACAGTTCGGCACCCCGAACTTATAGCATTATATGCATCGGCTCCGAATCATGTCTTTGGTCAATAGTTGGGTTGCCCGGCTCCTGTGCTTACTACCTTACGTTCCGCTATATCATCTAGGGTAGTAAAGGGAGAACTACTATGATTGTGTCCCGGTTCTTCCGGACGAGCACCTCAGTAGAGAAAGCCGAAAACTAACTGTCATGATGCAGCGAGACCTGGTCAGCTATTCGAGAGGATTCAAATCCTTAGACATTTTTTCCGCTTTACGCGAGGAATCGGTTTTTATCCGATCATGTGTGTATAGCACCCCTAGTTCAGTCTTCCGAATACCAGGGGCTTCGCCAAAATTCTCATTGTCAAACTCCTATGGCTAAGTGAGGGCGATAAAAGCCGTATAGTCTGATTGCCTTGTTCGTTGCGCTAAACACCTCCTTTAAGGACCATAAAGTGGAGTAAAGAGTGTATAGATTTATCCCGAACACCCCCGTACTATCTACGTGGGGGCAGAAGCCGACGACTGGCTAACCCTCATATTTCATAAATGGCCGCATAGGAGATAAAATTTTAAGAGTCACAAGCACTATATTACATAACGACCTTGTTTCATATTACAGTACATGACAACATGAATGTTTTCATGGGAATATAACATCCTTCGCACATTGCTCGGCCACAAGGTGGGATCCCTCCAGGACACTATCAAAATATAGCTCGGGTTGGCGGTGCTCCTTGCCCTCAGGCGGCCCCTCGGTCATCATCTTCTTGGCATCCATCTTCGCCCAGTGCGTCTTGGCACGGGCAAAGGCTATCCGTGCACCTTCAATGCAGACCGACTGCTTCATGACTTCAAGCTGTGGGCAGGCACCCACAAGCCGCTTCACAAGTCCGAAGTAGCTGCTGGGCATGGGCTCGGCAGGCCATAGTCGGACTATTAGGTCCATCATGGCTAGCTCGGCCACCTTGTGCAACTTGACCAGCTGTTTCAGCTGGTTGCTGAAGGGCACCGGATGTTCTGGTCCAAGGTATTGAGACCAAAACAGCTTCTTCGTAGAACTCCCTTCTTCAGCTCGATAGAACTCGGTATCATCCGACACGCTGCGCGGCAAATCCATAAATGCCCCTGGAGAGCTCCAAATTCGGGTAAGTAAAAGGAACATTTCCTTCGCAGACTTGCTTTGCATAATGAAAGCCTTACCCACGGCGATCTTATTGGCCGCCTGGGTTTCCTGAAGGGCGCTCTGGGCTTCGGCTCGGGCATCTTGTGCGCTCTGGCGGGCCTTTGCAAGTTCGGACCCTTGCGTCTTAGAATCATGCTCCATGGACTCGTACTTCTTGACGGCGTCCTGGAGCTCTTGCTGGACCTTGCTGATCCGGGCCTCGTGCTTCTCGCGCGTGGCGCGTTCCTTGGCCGCTGTGTCCTCGAACTCGGCTAACGCCTTCTTGAGGGCTGACACCTCGGTCGTGGCTCCTAATAAAGTTCATGGCACTTTAGTCAGCACGAACCATTCATCCTTCCTAAATATACACGCAGGTTGCTGCCTACCTTGGCTGTCCTCCAACTGCTTCTTCACGAGACCGAGCTCTTTCTCGGCCCGCTCCAGGTTCTGCTTCAGTCCGGAGACCTCCGCAGTATGAGCGGCAGTAGCCAGCAGCGATGCTTGCTTATTCACATAGACATCTTAAGTTAGACTCCTATGAAAATTATTTTGATCCTCTGTTCGGCTTTTCCTTTCCGGACACCGAACAGAGCATCATGGGCTGCTGTCTACACTATGATATTCTCTCTACAATTACATTAATTACCTCAAAGCCTGTTAGAAGGCTAGCACAGGCTTCGGTCAGTCTGCTTTTGGCGGACAAAACCTTCTCGATCACCGCACCCATAAGGATACGGTGTTCATCCACAATGGAAGCGCCTCACAGCGCTTCCAGCAGATTATCTGGTGCTTCTGTTTGGATAGAGGTCACCAGCGGAACAGGCACACCTCCTCCTTTCGGGGAAGGCCATTTGCTGGACTCTGGAGCCATGTAGGTCTCCGAAATGGTATTTGGCTGAGGGCCGAATGGAAATTGGCCCCCATCACCAGTCGCCATGGGGGCTTTTTCCCCCATGTGTCCGGCGGCCGAGGATTCATCCTGGGGTGCCACCCTGACGATCTCCGGAACCTCCCTCCAGTCTGGGACGGTCCTTTGGGACACCACCTCGTCATCACCCTTGGGTGAGACAGAGTGAGCGGGTGGCGGAGATATGCTAGCCATCTCCTTTGAGTCTAGCGAACCCTTTGTCGAGGATCGTGGGGAGCCATCGCAGGCCGGACTACAATAGCATAATTTAAACATATTAATATTACAAAGTGGAAATGCCAGACATTTGGACGTGCATAAGGTACTTACGAGACAACCTGAGGCTTGGTTCGGGGGGGGGGGGGGGGCGCTCCGGACTGCTATCGACATCCCACGCGGAGTTATCCGCGAGGGAGCCCATCCCCCTCTTGGGCGCCTTCGCCTCCAGAGTTGGGAGGCCCCCATTTTCTTCCTTCCCTCCTCAGGGGGGAGTCGTTTTCCTCCTCCTCTTCATCCTCGTCTTCGGTAGACGAAGAGTGAGTCTCATCTCCAGACGTCATGTCCAAAGCACCTTTTCGGTGAAGGCCACTCCTGTCCCCTTTGGCCATTTTCTTGGCCTTCTTCTCCGGCACATCATAAGGCGCCAGAAATAGCATCTTCATTAGAAGTGGGGTTTCTTGGTCTTTAGGTAGCAGAGCCCGACAGTTAATCCGCCCCGCTATATCGATCCAGGCCTGAAAAATTGATAGGAAGGCTTAGACTCCTTTCTCAAAGTATGCCAGTAGAGGGTATACCTTGAAAACATGAAAGAACTTACCGAATTGGCCTGGCATTTTAAGCTGAGCACTTTCCAAATGTCTTCGTGCGTCGTGCTGATGAGCTCTAGTAGCGTCTGGTGCTTGGCCGGATCGAACTGCCACAAATAGCAAGTCTGGTGTTGGCACGGAAGGATCCGACGAATGAGCATAACCTGGATCACGTTGACGAGTTTGATCCTCTTGGTTATCATGTTTTGGACGCATGTCTAGAGCCCAGTCAGCTCGCTCGAAGAGCCCCAGGTTAGGCCCTTCTCTTGCCAGGAGGTGATCCGCGTCGGAGCTACAGATCGGAATTTGGGGGCCGCCGCCCAATTGGTGTTGCGCGGCTCGGTGATGTAGAACCACCCCGACTGCCACCCCTTCACCGTCTCCATGAAGGAGCCTTCGGGCTGGGCGACATTGGGCATCTTGTGCACCATGGCGCCTCCACACTCTGCTTGTTGGTCGCTCACCACCTTCGGCTTTAGATTGAAGGTCTTTAGCCATAGGCCAAAGTGTGGTGGGATACGGAGAAAGGCCTCGCACACGACAATAAATGCCGAGATGTTGAGGATAGAGTTGGGGGATAGATCATGGAAGTCCAGCCCATAGCAAAACATCAATCCGCGGACAAACAGGTGGAGAGGGAATCCCAGCCCGCGGACGAAATGTGTGAGAAACACCACCCTATCATGGGGCTCTGGGGCAGGGACAAATTGGCCGGGAGTCGGTAAACGATCCCATTGGCCAGGTATCCGGCCTCCCGGAGCTCCTTGATGTCCTCCTTCTTGACAGAGGAGGCCATCCACTTGCCTCCAGCTCCAGATCCGGACATGATTGGAGTGCTTTCTCGGGCGGGGAAAGCTAGAGCTTGGGCGCCGGAGCTCGAGTATGGATGGGTAGAGGAATGAGAAGGCGTGGGAGAAGAACAGGGAATCCTTATCCCCTTATAAAGGCAGTGAATATCGAACACCTCCCCACTCGCCTTAAACCTCGCCTATTCCCAAGGGCTGTGTAAACAAGCAAGGTTGGGTTACCCACGCCCAAATTGATGAAAATCCCGCAATAAGGGGACACGATCTCTGCTTTGACAAGATGTGCCAATGGCAACCGCGTTTCAAAACATGGAGTGGCAGACGAAAAACGGTTCGAAATTATGGCCGGACTGACGTGACGTCATGTTACTAAAGTAGTTAGCAGATTGGATTCGTGAAATATTATACTCTCTATGGCTGTGTGCTGCAGATCCGAACACGATTGTTTCGTCCGAAGACTATCTTGGAGTTCGGAAGAAGGAACCCTCCTTGCAATGTCGAAGAGAGATCTACACGCTGGATACCTTGTCATTGAAGCCAGGTTCAGGGGCTACTGAGGGAGTCCTGGACTAAGGGGTCCTTGGGCGTCCAGCCTGTTAGCAATGGGCCAGACTGATGGGCTGTGAAGATACAAAGACTGAAGACTGCACCCGTGTCCGGATGGGACTCTCCTTGGCGTGGAGGGCAAGCTTGGCAATCAAATATGCAGATTCCTTTCTTTATAACCGACCTTATGTAACCCTAGATCCTCCTGGTGTTTATATAAACCAGAGGGCTTAGTCCGGAGAGGGGGAGATACTCATTACCATAGCCATACAAGCTAGACCTCTAGGGTTTAGCCATTACGATCTCAAGGTAGATCAACTCTTGTAATACTTGTATTCATCAATATCAATCAAGCAGGACATAGGGTATTACCTGCATAGAGAGGGCCCGAACCTGGGTAAACATCGTGTCCCCTGTCTCCTGTTACCATCAACCTTAGACGCACGGTTCGGGACCCCCTACCCGAGGTCCGCCGGTTTTGACACCGACAGGCACCCCAAGACACACAAGTTGATCAGTTGATCTTTTAGCCGTGTGCGGTGCCCCCCTCCACCATAATCCACCTCGATCATATCGTAGCAGTGCTTAGGCTAAGCCTTGCGTCGGTAGCATCATTGATGGTGTCCTGGACTAGGGGTACTCACAACATCGTCTCCCGATCTATTAGATTGGGCCGAGGACTCACATGGCCGTATACTTATGGGCCAGTTTGGACAACTGCCGCATACATGAAAGATTCCACAAGACTTGGTGATCAAGACAAGGACTCCTCCCCAGCGGCGTATTCGGCTAGGACTTCTGTTATCCTAGGCCTCTGGTGTATTATATAAACCGAGGCTAGGCTAGTAGATAGATGATATACAATAATCATACCATAGGCTAGCTTCTAGGGTTTAGCCTCTTCGATCTCGTGGTAGATCAACTCTTGGAATACTTATATCATCAAGATCAATCAAGCAGTAGTAGGGTTTTACCTCCATCGAGAGGGCCCGAACCTGGGTAAAAACATCGTGTCCTCCGTCTCCTGTTACCATCCGCCTAGACGCACAGTTCGGGACCCCCTACACGAGATCCGCCGGTTTTGACACCGACATTGGTGCTTTCATTGAGAGTTCCGCTGTGTGATCGGCAAAAGGATCGATGGCTTGTCTGCGGATTAACTGCGGCATCGACATCTTCGTCACCGGCTCGACTGGTCACCTTGGCTCGACCGAGGACCGCGCTCCTTCTCTGATCGTCATGTTCGGACGGGGGCCTTCATCAACATCAACTCCGATCTCTATCATGATCATAGAGGGATCATTCATAGAGTTTGAACCACCGTTTTTCTGGGCAGCGAACTTGTATCCGCTGTCACCGCCTCCTCGAGCGTCGGTTTGACGATTGCTTTGGTGGAATGGTGCGGAATTACGGCTACAACAGCCATGAAAAAATTTCGTTGAGTTCCGATGGAGGAATCTCCGACAAACTACGATATACCGAAGCCCTGTCAAATCTGGACGGGAATCTGGACGAGTTTAGGGCGTGGTCTCCAGCGCCCAGCTCGGAGGTCCTCTGGAAGATCCAACCGTTCATCTACTGCGGAATTCCCATATCTACCACCCCTCCAAATTTCAGCTCGATCCGGCGGTTCAAACTCCGGGAACCTTCCAATGAGTGGACCAATTTTCGGATCTGTTTTCTGCGCGAATACGGATCCAACCCGAATTCATGTTTCTTTATGAACGTGATATTGGACAACCTTTTTAGAGGAACTCTCTTCTAGGGTACTGTGCGTCATTTTTAAACACATGCCCGTAAAAATTTTAAGCCTCCCCTGAGGTCATCTTCATCATCATGCTGGTGTCAAACCAGTCCGATAATATTGCTCCAAGGCTACCGACCTGCGCTAGACACGTCGTCGCTTTGTTGAGCCGAGCTCAACTTCTTCGGATCATCATCTCGGCAAGCCAAACAAGAGTTCGGCATTGCGAAGGATAAATCATCACCAACATCGCCGCCCCACGGATTACACGGAGCGGGCACACCGGCATCGCCGCACGGTCAGTTCATGAAGCCGACATCGACCATGTCACGACCGGCATCGGTAGGGCAGCACTGTTGCTTCTTCAAGCTGATGTCCATCACGCCGACCTACTTCGACTCGTCGGCTGACATCGAGGCTTCGACATCTCGGCTGGACCGGGGGCTTTGCCATCTCTTCATCAACCTACTCCGGAGACTTCATCGTCACTAGCCGACCAGCTTCGTCACGTTAGCTGGACCAAGGGCTTTGCCTCCGCAAGCCAACCTTTGCCAGGATCGGCCTGCCGTCGCTTTATCACCCATTAGGCAATGGGTGTGCGGATCGAGTCCCAATTTTGGGAGTCACCTTTCTTCGGATTGTTACAACAAATAAACCAGGTGCTATTAATCCTAGTAATTTTTTCTTGTTGAGGTTTATTTTTCCCAAGCAATTATTACTCTGGTTTGTTCCATCATCTGTACACAGGTCCATCGAATGATGGCCGCACTAACGACGGTCACGTGGTGGTTCGGTCAGTTTCCGTACATAGTTCGGCGAACGCCGCATCCGGAACTTGGACCGACCTGTGAATTCAGGCTTTACCACACCTTTACCGCATCACGCCGATGCCCTGCATCGACATTGACTTCGGCGCCAGGCCATATTTCTTTTATTACTCACTTTGCATAAATTATTTATTATGCAATATTTTTTATCATTATTATTATTATCTCCGGTTTGCACTATTTTTTGTGCACAAGAAAATGATCCGGGTTGGGTAGTATCATCAACTCGGCATACTGACATACCACGTCACCTCGGCTGGAAGGGGGGCTTCGTCAGCACTTCATTACCCCATGCCGGGGACTTCGGCATCACTCTGCCGGCCTGCATTGACCGTGCTATGTCACCACTTTGGAGTGCCGAGCTCTTTGCTCCGCCACCTCGGGACCGGCTTGGGGATGGAACCTTGTCCCGCATCAAGCTCGGACCGCATCATCAATACCGAATACATTACCCAGCTAAGTTGCCTTCAAGCTTGAAGTTTTAAATTTTTTAACTTGTGTTCGGTTCGACCAAGCATTATACCTTTTTAGGGAAAAAGTTGCTTGTAAAAAAATCTCCTTGTCAAAACTTTGTTTGTGACACACAAATTCAAATGCGCAGTTCACTTGGGGGCTTCCTTCATCAAGCCTTTCCTCTTGCATATGATTATACTTGTACGGCTTCGTTCCTTGTTCGTGTATTACGCCACAATATGCACCATATTGACTTAAGCGATTTGCAAGCTGGGTTGCGTCGCTCCTGTGTTTACCCCTACGTTCCCGATTGTTCGACTAGGGAGTAAAGGGAGCACCTCTACGATTGTCACGATCGGGTCATCCGAGCTGGACCTCAGACTGGGTGAAGCCGAAAGCTAGCGCTCTTATTGTTTTCAATTATGGTCGGCACACAATGGAACTCATGAGTACAAAAAATCTATTGCACAAGTATCATAGTAACAATGAGCACCGAAGAAAGGTATCGGTGGGGGTACTATTTTCTTCGAAGATGCTTCTTACACTTCATCAGTAATATAGCATAAGTTCCCTGAGCGCGCTTTGTCTGTTACAGCCCTATGGCCTGATTGCCTGGTTATCAGAAACACCGTCGATATTCTCGACAGCTGGAGTACATAACACTCTTCGGCCCTTGACCGAAGAGGGAGAAGCCGACGGTCTGTTAAGACGCGTATAAAGTTCGGGTGAACACATATATGATATAAGTACTTTGGTACATACATTCATTATACACAAAATTCCTTTACCCAAGTCACTTGGGGGCTCTTAAATTTATATGAGCCGTTTTATAATAAGTGTTCTTCTTCTTAGTTGTTGCAAAGTTTTATTATTATTATTATTATTATTATTATTATTATTATTATTATTATTATTATTATTATTATTATTATTTATCACTCCTTTTTTCGACACGAGTGTGTGGTCACTAGCCGGGGAGCCTAATTTTTCTCTCAAAGCCGCTAGAGTTTAGTTTACTAAGCTGGCCTAACGAGAAGTACTCCACCTTCGGGATAGGAGGTTGAAGCCGTAGGCTGGCCCGCTTGAGGTCTTGAGATAAGATGTGTCATGATAAAGCACGACAGAAGCACTTTTTTTTTTCTAAAGTCCAATTTTCAGATTGGCACCGAACACTTAATCTTATTCGGACGTCAGGTTTTCACTGACGTTTTTTAGTTTTCCAAGCCTATGGCACTTTTAAACTATTTGTTGTTTTCAGCATTAGTCTCGTAGTGCAACGCCGGACACGTTTAGAGATTCGGCAAAAACACTCTCGGATATTGCCATATATGCATCGGTTTCGAATTGTGTCTTCAGTCAATAGTTGGGTCGCCCGACTCCTGTGCTTGCCTCCTATGTTCCGCTTTGTTCGGCTAGGTGTGCAAATGGAGAATCACTGCGATTGTGCTTCCAGCTCGCATGGTTAAGTACCTCAGTGGAGAAAGCCGAAAACTGACTGTCACAATAGGCGTAAACTGGTCAGCGATCCGATGACTATGTTAAATGACGGGCCGTTTGTAACATTGGCCGAAGTGTTTACGGCTTGACCTGGGATGTCACCGAACACTAACCGGGGGCTCATAGCTAGCTTCCCCACTTTAAAGCTCCTATGACTAAGCGAAAGTTATAAACCCCGCATATCTGATTGCCTCGTTTCCGCTAACAAAACCACCTTCGGGCACCGAGACGTCCGCTAAGGGTTGTTTTGTTATTGCGGAAACACCCTGTGTAGTATCTACCAAGGGGTAGAGGCCGACGATGGGCCACTTTCAACTGATAAACGGTCGCAATGGAGTCAAAATAATGATGTAAAGTACTTGAATACATAGAATCATTACACATAATCTGTGATTTTACTCTGGATATCAATCCTTAATTCGGCCACCCGTGCCCATATTAAGGCTCGGGGGCTACTGGGCTTTGCGCTCATTATTTACAAATATTAAAGGGGCACATCGATCCCCTGATCTAGTGTTGCCACCCGACCAGTGTCTCAGGGGCTACTTCATTGCCTATTCAATGCAGAAAATTCAAAGGGATCAGTGTTCGGCTTGATCGAACTATGGGAAAGCGCGTCTTTGGACAACAATAAGTACCATCTGGACCTCTCTCACGACCCTCTCTCAAGGGCCCGTTCGCCGATCACTATTATCTCTAATATATTACACTGCATTTTTATTTCTATGTATGCTGCCGAGCCAGGAGTTGATCCTCAGGCCGATTTCGCGCATCGACCCGAGTCTCAGGGGCTACTGGGAACAGTGGTTTTATGCTTGCTGATACGTCTCCAACGTATCTATAATTTTTGATTGCTCCATGCTATATTATCTACTGTTTTGGACTATATTGGCCTTTATTTTCCACTTTTATATTATTTTTGGGACTAACCTATTAACCGGAGGCCCAGCCCAGAATTGCTGTTTTTTTGCCTATTTCAGTGTTTCGAAGAAACGACATATCAAACGGAGTCCAAATGGAATAAAACCTTCGGGAACGTGATTTTCTCACCGAACATGATCCAGGAGACTTGGACCCTGCTCCAAGGAACAAAAGAGGCGGTCACGAGGGTGGGGGGCGCCCCCCTAGGGCGCGCCCCCTACCTCGTGGGCCCCTTGGTGCTCCTCCGGCGTACTCCTTCCTCCTATATATACCTACGTACCCCCAAATGATTAGAACACGAGCCAAAAACCTAATTCCACCGCCGCAACTTTCTATATCCATGAGATCCCATCTTGGGGCCTGTTCCGGAGCTCCACTGGAAGAGGGCCGTCATCACGGAGGGCTTCTACATCATCATAGCCTCTCTGATGAAGTGTGAGTAGTTTACCTCAGACCTTCGGGTCCATAGTTAGTAGCTAGATGGCTTCTTCTCTCTCTTTGAATCTCAATACAGAGTTCTCCCCCTCTCTTGTGGAGATCTATTCGATGTAATCTTCTTTTTGCGGTGTGTTTGTTGAGACCGATGAATTGTGGGTTTATGATCAAGTCTATCTATGAATAATATTTGAATCTTCTCTGAATTCTTTTATGTATGATTGGTTATATTTGCAAGTCTCTTCTAATTATCCATTTGGTTTGGCCAACTAGATTGGTAGTTCTTGCCATGGGAGAAGTGCTTAGCTTTGGGTTCGATCTTGCGGTGTCCTTTACCAGTGACAGAAGGGGCAGCAAGGCACGTATTGCATCATTGCCATCGAGGATAACAAGATGGGGTTTATTTCATATTGCATGAATTTATCTCTCTACATCATGTCATCTTGCTTAAAGCGTTACTCTGTTTTTAACTTAATACTCTAGATGCATGCTGGATAGCGGTCGATGAGTGGAGTAATAGTAGTAGATGCAGAATCGTTTCGGTCTACTTGTCACTGACGTGATGCCTATATACACGATCATGCCTAGATATTCTCATAACTATGCTCAATTCTGTCAATTTCTCAACAGTAATTTGTTCACCCACCATAGAATACTTATGCTCTTGAGAGAAGCCACTAGTGAAACCTATGGCCCCCAGGTCTATTCTCATCATATCAATCTCCATCACTTTAATCTTTCTTTGGCTTTTACTTTGCTTTTACTTTTTTACTTTGCATCTTTATACCAAAAATACCAAAAATATTATATCTATCAGATCTCACTCTCGTAAGTGACCGTGAAGGGATTGACAACCCCTAATCGCGTTGGTTGCGAGTAGCTATCGCTTTGTGCAGGTATGAGGGACTTAAGCGTGGCCTCCTACTGGATTGATACCTTGGTTCTCAAAAACTGAGGGAAATACTTATGCTACTCTGCTGCATCATCCCTTCCTCTTCGGGGTAAACCACCGCAAGCTCAAGACGTAGCAAGAAGGATTTCTGGCGCCATCGCCGGGGAGTCTACGCAAAAAGTCAACATACCAAGTACCCATCACAATCCCTATCTCTCGCATTACATTATTTGCCATTTGCCTCTCGTTTTCCTCTCCCCCCAATTCACCCTTGCCGTTTTATTCGCTCTCTCTCTCTATCCTCCCTCTCTATTTGCCTCTTTTGCCCGTTTGCTCTTGTTTGCTTGTGTGTTAGTTTGCTTGTTTGTCGCGATGGCTCAAGATACTACTAAATTGTGTGACTTCACCAATACCAATAATAATGATTTCCTTAGCACTCCGATTGCTCCTCTTACCAATGCTGAATCTTGTGAAATTAATACTCCTTTGTTGAATCTTGTTATGAAAGATCAATTCGCTGGCCTTCCTAGTGCAGATGCCGCTACTCATCTGAATCACTTTGTTGATTTATGTGATATGCAAAAGAAAAAAGATGTCAATAATGATGTCGTTAAATTGAAGCTATTTCCTTTTTCGCTTAGAGATCGTGCTAAAGATTGGTTTTCATCTTTGCCTAAAAATAGTATTGATTCATGGAACAAGTGCAAATATGCTTTTATCTCTAAGTATTTTCCTCCCGCTAAGATCATCTCTCTTAGAAATGATATTATGAACTTTAAACAACTTGATCATGAACATGTTGCACCAGCTTGGGAGAGAATGAAATTAAGGATATGTAATTGCCCTACTCATGGTTTGAATTTGTGGATGATTATACAAAATTTTTATGCCGGATTGAATTTTGCTTCTAGAAATCTTTTAGATTCGGTCGCGGGAGGCACTTTTATGGAAATCACTTTAGGAGATGCTACCAAACTCCTAGATAATATTATGGTTAATTATTCTCAATGGCGTACTGAAAGATCTTCTAATAAAAAAGTTCACGCGATAGAAGAAATCAATGTGTTGAGTGGAAAGATGGATGAACTTATGAAATTATTTGCTACTAAGAGTGTTTCTTCTGATCCTAATGATATGCCTTTGTCTACTTTGATTGAGAATAACAATGAATCTATGGATGTGAATTTTGTTGGTAGGAATAATTTTGGTAACAACGCTTATAGAGGGAATTTTAATCCTAGGCCATATCCTAGTAATCCTTCTAATAATTATGGGAATTCCTACAACAACTCTTATGGAAATTATAATAAGATGCCCTCTGAATTTGAGAATAGTGTTAAAGAGTTTATGAATTCACAAAAGAATTTTAATGCTTTGCTTGAAGAGAAATTGCTTAAAGTTGATGATTTGGCTAGGAACGTTGATAGAATTTCTCTTGAGGTTGATTCTTTAAAGCTTAGATCTATTCCTCCTAAGCATGATATCAATGAGTCTCTCAAAGCCATGAGAATTTCCATTGATGAGTGCAAGGAAAGAACCGCTAGGATGCGTGCTTCCAAAGATGCCTTTATTAAAGCGTGTTCCTCCAATTCCTATGAAAATCAAGATGAAGATCTAAAAGTTATTGATGTGTCCCCTATTAAATCTTTGTTTTGCAATATGAATCTTGATGAAACTGAATATGATCTTCCTTTACCTAGAAGGCGTTCTAAAAATTCGGAGTATTTAGATCTTAATGATGAAATTGATGAAAGTGGGATTGAAAGAAATAAAAATCTAGATGTTGCTAAACCCACTATATTGGATTTCAAGGAATTTAATTATGAAAGTTGCTCTTTAATTGATTGTATTTCCTTGTTGCAATCCGTGCTAAATTCTCCACATGCTTATAGTCAAAATAAAGCCTTCACCGAACATATTGTTGATGCCTTGATGCAATCTTATGAAGAAAAACTTGAGTTGAAAGTTTCTATCCCTAGAAAACTCTATGATGAGTGGGAACCAACTATTAAAATTAAAATTAAAGATCATGAGTTTTATGCTTTGTGTGATTTGGGTGCTAGTGTCTCTACTATTCCCAAGACTTTGTGTGATTTGCTAGATTTCCGTAATTTTGATGATTGCTCTCTAAACTTGCATCTTGCGGATTCCACTATTAAGAAACCTATGGGAAGGATTAATGATGTTCTTATTGTTGCAAATAGGAATTATGTGCCCATAGATTTCATTGTTCTTGATATAGATTGCAATCCTTCTTGCCCTATTATTCTTGGTAGACCTTTCCTTAGAACGGTTGGTGCGATTATTGATATGAAGGAAGGGAATATTAGATTTCAATTTCCATTAAAAAAGGGCATGGAACACTTTCCTAGAAAGAAAATAAAATTACCATATGAAACTATCATGAGAGCCACTTATGGATTGCCTACCAAAGATGGCAATACCTAGATCTATCCTCGCTTTTATGCCTAGCTAGGGGCGTTAAACGATAGCGCTTGTTGGGAGGCAACCCAATTTTATTTTTATTCCTTGCTTTTTGCTCCTGATTAGTAATAAATAAATTATTTAGCCTCTGTTTTGGTTGTGTTTTTTGTGTTTAATTAGTGTTTGTGCCAAGTAGAACCGTTGGGAAGACTTGGGGAAAGTCTTGTTGAACTTGCTGTAAAAAACAGAAACTTTAGCGCTCACGAGAACTGCTGTCATTTTTATTTGAAGAGTGCTATTTAGTTAATTATTTTTGAAGATGATTAATAGATAAATTCCTCACGTCCAGAAATTTATTTTAGAATTTTTGGGGTTCCAGATCTTGCGCTAGCTACAGATTACTACAGACTGTTCTGTTTTTGACAGATTCTGTTTTTCGTGTGTTGTTTGCTTATTTTGATGAATCTATGGCTAGTAAAATAGTTTATAATCCATAGAGAAGTTGGAATACAGTAGGTTTAACACCAATATAAATAAATAATGAGTTCATTACAGTACCTTGAAGTGGTCTTTTGTTTTCTTTCGCTAACGGAGCTCACGAGTTTTCTATTTTGAGTTTTGTGTTGTGAAGTTTTCAAGTTTTGGGTGAATTCTTTTGATGGATCATGGAACAAGGAGTGGCAAGAGCCTAAGCTTGGGGATGCCCATGGCACCCCCAAGATAATCCAAGGACACCAAAAAGTCAAAGCTTGGGGATGCCCCGGAAGGCATCCCCTCTTTCGTCCACTTCCATCGGTAATTTACTTGGAGCTATATTTTTATTCACCAACATGATATGTGTTTTGCTTGGAGCGTCTTGTATTATTTGTGTCTTTGTGTCTTAGTATGCCACAATCATCCTTGCTGTACACACCTTTTGAGAGAGCCATACATGAATTAAAATTTGATAGAATACTCTATGTGCTTCACTTATATCTTTTGAGCTAAGTAGTTTTGCTCTATGTGCTTCACTTATATCTTTTAAGCGTTATAATTTTGCTCTATGTGCTTCAGTTAGATCTTTTAGAGCACGGTGGTGGATTTGTTTTAAAGAAACTATTGATCTCTCATGCTTCACTTAAATTATTTTGAGAGTCTTAATAGCATGGTATTTGCTTAATAATAATACGCTTGGTATTCAAGATTTGTGAAACTTTCTTTTGAGTGTGTTGAATACTAAGAAAAGATTGAAGCATGATAATTGTTTTGAGATATGGAGGTGATAATATTAAGGTCATGCTAGTTGAGTAGTTGTGAATTTAAAGAATACTTGTGTTAAAGTTTGTGATTCCCGTAGCATGCACGTATGGTGAACCGTTATGTGATGAAGTTGGAGCATGATTTATTTAGTGATTGTCTTCCTTATGAGTGGCGGTCGGGGACGAGCGATGGTCTTTTCCTACCAATCTATCCCCCTAGGAGCATGCGCGTAATACTTTGCTTTGATAACTTCTAGATTTTTGCAATAAGTATATGAGTTCTTTATGACTAATGTTGAGTCCATGGATCATACGCACTCTCACCCTTCCACCTTTGCTAGCCTCTCTAATACCACGCACCTTTCGTTGGTATCATACACCTACCTTATACCTTCCTCAAAACAGCCACCATACCTACCTATTATGGCATTTCCATTGCCATTCCGAGATATATTGCCATGCAACTTTCCACCATCTAGTTCATCATGACACACTCCATCATTGTCATATTGCATATCCCGGTACACCGCCGGATGCATTCACATAGAGTCATATTTTGTTCTAAGTATTGAGTTGTAATTGTTGAGTTGTAAGAAAATTAAAAGTGTGATGATCATCATTATTAGAGCATTGTCCCAGTGAGGAAAGAATGATGGAGACTATGATTCCCTCATAAGTCGGGATGAGACTCCAGACGAAAAATAAAATAAATAAAAAAAGAGGCCAAAGAAGCCCAAATAAAAAGAGGCCATAAAAAAAGAGAAAAGGCCCAAATAAAAAAATGATGAGAGAAAAATAGAGCAGGGACAATGTTATTATCCTTTTACCACACTTGTGCTTCAAAGTAGCACCATGATCTTCATAGTAGAGAGTCTCTCATGTTATCACTTTCATATACTAGTGGGAATTTTACATTATAGAACATGGCTTGTATATTCCAATGATGGGCTTCCTCAAATTGTCCTAGGTCTTCATGAGCAAACAAGTTGGATGCACACCCACTTAGTTTCTTTTTGAGCTTTCATATACTTATAGCTCTAGTGCGTCCGTTGCATGGCAAACCCTACTCACTCACATTGATATCTATTGATGGGCATCTCCATAGCCCGTTGATACGCCTAGTTGATGTGAGACTATATTCTTTTTTCTCCACCACCACCAGTCTATTCCACCTATAGTGCTATATCCATGGCTCATGCTCATATATTGCGTGAAGATTGAAAAAGTTTTGAAAAAGTTAGAGTATGAAACAATTGCTTGGCTTGTCATCGGGGTTGTGAATGATTTAAATATTTTGTGTGGTGAAGATAGAGCATAGCCAGACTATATGATTTTGTAGGGATAACTTTCTTTGGCCATGTTATTTTGAGAAGACATAATTGCTTTGTTAGTATGCTTGAAGTATTATTATTTTTTATGTCAATATAAACTTTTGTCTTGAATCTTTCTAATCTGAATATTCATACCACAATTAAGAAGATCTGCATTGAAATTATGCCAAGTAGCACTCCGCATCAAAAATTCTCTGTTTATCATTTACCTACTCGAGGACGAGCAGGAATTAAGCTTGGGGATGCCTGATACGTCTCCAACATATCTATAATTTTTGATTTCTCCATGCTATATCATCTACTGTTTTGGACTATATTGGGCTTTATTTTCCACTTTTATATTATTTTTGGGACTAACCTATTAACCGGAGGCCCAGCCCAGAATTGCTGTTTTTTTTCCTATTTCAGTGTTTCGGAGAAACGGAATATCAAACGGAGTCCAAACGGAATAAAACCTTCGGGAACTTGAGTTTCTCACCGAAGGTGATCCAGGAGACTTGGACCCTGCTCCAAGGAACAAAAGAGGCAGTCACGAGGGTGGGGGGCACCCCCCCTAGGGCGCGCCCCCTGCCTCGTGGGCCCCTCGGTGCTCCTTCGGCGTACTCCTTCCTCCTACATATACCTACGTACCCACAAACGATCAGAACAGGAGCCAAAAACCTAATTCCACCGCCGCAAATTTCTGTATCCACAAGATCCCATCTTGGGGCCTGTTCCGGAGCTCTGTCGGAAGAGGGCCGCCATCACAGAGGGCTTCTACATCATCATAGCCTCTCCGATGAAGTGTGAGTAGTTTACCTCAGACCTTCGGGTCCATAGTTAGTAGCTAGATGGCTTCTTCTCTCTCTTTGAATCTCAATACAAAGTTCTCCCCCTCTCTTGTGGAGATCTATTCGATGTAATCTTCTTTTTGCGGTGTGTTTGTTGAGATCGATGAATTGTGGGTTTATGATCAAGTCTATCTATGAATAATATTTGAATCTTCTCTGAATTCTTTTATGTATGATTGGTTATCTTTGCAAGTCTCTTCGAATTATCCGTTTGGTTTGGCCAACTAGATTGGTAGTTCTTGCCATGGGAGAAGTGCTTAGCTTTGGGTTCGATCTTGTGGTGTCCTTTCCCAGTGACAGAAGGGGCAGCAAGGCACGTATTGCATCGTTGCCATCAAGGATAACAAGATGGGGTTTATTTCATATTGCATGAATTTATCTCTCTACATCATGTCATCTTGCTTAAAGCGTTACTCTATTTTTAACTTAATACTCTATATGCATGCTGGATAGCGGTCGATGAGTGGAGTAATAGTAGTAGATGCAGAATCGTTTCGGTCTACTTGTCACGGACGTGATGCCTATATACATGATCATGCCTAGATATTCTCATAACTATGCTCAATTCTGTCAATTGCTCAACAGTAATTTGTTCACCCACCATAGAATACTTATGCTCTTGAGAGAAGCCACTAGTGAAACCTATGGCCCCCGGGTCTATTCTCATCATATCAATCTCCATCACTTTAATCTTGCTTTGCCTTTTACTTTGATTTTACTTTTTACTTTGCATCTTTATACCAAAAATACCAAAAATATTATATCTATCAGATCTCACTCTCGTAACTGACCGTGAAGGGATTGACAACCCCTAATCGCGTTGGTTGCGAGTAGCTATCGCTTTGTGCAGGTTCGAGAAACTTGAGCGTGGCCTCCTACTGGATTGATACCTTGGTTCTCAAAAACTGAGGGAAATACTTACGCTACTCTGCTGCATCATCCATTCCTCTTCGGGGAAAACCAACACAAGCTCAAGATGTAGCACTTGCCTTCAGGTGCATCTCGGGTTTTGGACTGATACACACCTTGAGGGCCACTGGATATACATTGGCAGAGAATAAACTGCACCCGTTAAAAATATTCACAAAAAATCAGCCCGCGGTCGGGGTGGTGCACCACCTTGGAAGCAGTCCGGCATAAAGCTCGGGCGTTAGCGGCTAGCTCCATAGAGGGCATTTCCGGCATTAAGCTCGGCTAAACTCCTTCAACTTTTTTGGACCAAGATGATCTACGACATCTTGGATATAGTCCGGCGTTGGAGCTCGGATACATTTTGTCCTTGGAGCTTGGACACAGTCCGACGTTGGAGCTCGGATACATTTCGTCGTTGGAGCTCGGAAGCAGTCCGACATTGGTGCTCGGCTACGAAAGATACCTCAAATGCAGTCCGGTGTTAGAGATCGGACGCAAGAGGACACTGTCTCCCGGGAACAACTTTCAACCCGAGGTGTGGCATAAAAATAACAAGGCACTGATAAAGGCCGGAAACTTAAGGGGGCTCCTCGGATACCCGACGTGTAAACTCGTCGAATGCATTTCGGTGATCCTGAAGATCGAAGATGAGAAGATTTGTTGAACCAGTTTTCAAGACCGACAACCGAAGATGAAGAACAGTTCAAAAGAATCGAGGAGCGTCCCTAACTTGAAGACCGGTTCAGGGGGCTACTGACGGTGTCCTCGACTAGGGGGTAGTCACAACGTCGTCTTCCGATCTATTAGATTGGGCCGAGGAACCACATGGACGTATACTCATGGGCCAGTTTGGACAGCTGCCGCATACATGGAAGATTTCACAAGACTTGGTGATCAAGACAAGGACTCCTCCCCACCGGCGTATTCGGCTAGGACTCTTGTTATCCTAGGCCTCTGGTGCATTATATAAACCGAGGCTAGGCTAGTCGATAGATGATATACAACAATCATATCATAGGCTAGCTTCTAGGGTTTAGCCTCTTCGATCTCGTGGTAGATCAACTCTTGTAATACTCATATCATCAAGATGAATCAAGCAGGAGTAGGGTTTTACCTCCATCGAGAGGGCCCAAACCTGGGTAAAAACATCGTGTCCCCCGTCTCCTATTACCATCCGCCTAGACGCACAGTTCGGGACCCCCTACCCGAGATCCGCCAGTTTTGACACCGACAATCATCATCACCGTCATCACGCCGTCATGCTGACGGAACTCTCCCTCGAAGCTCTGCAGGATCGGATTTCGTGGGACGTCACCGAGCTAAACGTGTGCTGAACTCGGAGGTGCCGTACATTCGGTACTTGGATCGGTCGGATCATGAAGACGTACGACTACATAAACCGCGTTCTCATAATGCTTCCGCTTACGGTCTACGAGGGTACGTGGATGACACTCTCCCCTCTCATTGCTATGCCTCACCATGATCTTGCATGTGCGTAAGAATTTTTTTGAAATTACTGCATTCCCCAACAGTGGCATCCGAGCCAGGTTTATGCGTAGATGTTATATGCACGAGTAGAACACAAAGGAGTTGTGGGCGTGGGTATATACATATTGCTTGCCGTTACTAGTTGATTCTTGATTCAGTGGCATTGTTGGATGAAGTGGCCCAGACCGACATTACGCGTACGCTTACGCGAGACTGGTTCAACCGACATGCTTCACACACAGGTGGCTAGTGGGTGTCTGTTTCTCCAGCTTTAGTTGAATCGGATTCAATGAACAAGGTTCTTTTTGAAGATCAAATAGCAATCACTATACTGCATTGTGGTTTTTGATGCGTAGGTAAGAACGGTTCTTGCTCATCCTGTAGCAGCCACGTAAAACTTGCAACAACAAAGTAGAGGACGTCTAACTTGTTTTTGCAGGGCATGTTGTGATGTGATATGGTCAAGACATGATGCTAAATTTTATTGTATGAGATGATCATGTTTTGTAACACAGTTATCGGCAATTGGCAGGAGCCATATGGTTGTCGCTTTATTGTATGAAATGCAATCGCCATGTAATTGCTTTACTTTATCACTAAGCGGTAGCGATAGTTGTGGAGGCAATAGTTGGCATGACGACAACGATGCTTCGATGGAGATCAAGGTGTCAAGCCGGTGACAATGGTGATCATGACGGTGCTTCGGAGATGGAGATCACAGGCACAATATGATGATGACCATATCATATCACTTATATTGATTGCATGTGATGTTTATATTTTATGCATCTTATTTTGCTTAGATCGAAGGTAGCATTATAAGATGATCTCTCTCTAAATTTCAAGGTATAAGTGTTATCCTTGAGTATGCACCGTTGCGAAAGTTCGTCGTGCCGAGACACCACATGATGATCAGGTGTGATATGCTCTATGTTCACATACAACGGGTGCAAGCCAGTTTTGCACACGCAGAATACTCGGGTTAAACTTGATGAGCCTAGCATATGCAGATATGGCCTCGGAACACTGAGACCGAAAGGTCGAGCGTGAATCATATAGTAGATATGATCAACATAGTGATGTTCACCATTGAAAACTACTCCATCTCACGTGATGATTGGACATGGTTTAGTTGATATGGATCACGTGATTGCTACCTCTCGAGCACTGCGTTGGATTTCCTTGAAGAGGAAAGGATGATGCAGCAAAGTAGCGTAAGTATTTCCCTCAGTTTTTGAGAACCAAGGTATCAATCCAGTAGGAGGCTACGCGCGAGTCCCTCATACCTACACAAAACAAATAACTCCTTGCAACCAACACGATATGGGGTTGTCAATCCCTTCATGGTCACTTACGAGAGTGAGATCTGATAGATATGATAAGATAATATTTTTGGTGTTTTTGTGATAAATATGCAAAGTAAAATAAAAGCAAAGTAAAAAGCAAAAGAAATAACTAAGTATTGGAAGATTAATATGATGAAGATAGACCCGGGGGACCATAGGTTTCACTAGTGGCTTCTCTCAAGAGCATAAGTATTTTACGGTGGGTCAACGTATTACTGTTGAGCAATTGACAAAATTGAGCATAGTTATGAGAATATCTAGGTATGATCATGTATATAGGCATCACGTCCGAGACAAGTAGACCGACTCCTGCCTGCATCTACTACTAGTACTCCACTCATCGACCACTATCCAGCATGCATCTAGAGTATTAAGTTCATGAAAACAGAGTAACGCCTTAAGCAAGATGACATGATGTAGAGGGATAAATTCATGCAATATGATAAAAAAACCATCTTGTTATCCTCGATGACAACAATACAATACGTGCCTTGCTGCCCCTACTTTCACTGGGAAAGGACACAACAAGATTGAACCCAAAGCTAAGCACTTCTCCCATTGCAAGAAAGATCAATCTAGTAGGCCAAACCAAATTGATAATTCGAAGAGACTTGCAAAGATAACCAATAATACATAAAAGAATTCAGAGAAGATTCGAATATTGTTCATAGATAATCTTGATCATAAACCCACAATTCATCAGTCTCAACAAACACACCACAAAAAGAAGATTACATCAAATAGATCTCCACAAGAGAGGGAGAGAACATTGTATTGAGATCCAAAAAGAGAGAAGAAGCCATCTAACTAATAACTATGGACCCTAAGGTCTGAGGTAAACTACTCACACTTCACCGGAGAGGCCATGGTGTTGATGTAGAAGCCCTCCGTGATGGATGCCCCCTCCGGCGGAGCTCCGGAACAGGCCCCAAGATGGGATCTCGTGGATACAGGAAGTTACGGCGGTGGAATTAGGGTTTTGGCTCCGTATCTGATCGTTTGGGGGTATGTAGGTATATATAGGAGGAAGGAGTACGTCAGTGGAGCATTAGGGGGCCCACGAGGGTGGAGGGCACGCTTGGGGGGGGGGGGTAGGCGCACCCCCTACCTCATGGCCTCCTCCTTTATTTCTTGACGTAGGGTCCAAGTCTCTTGGATCATGTCCGGTGAGAAAATCATGTTCCCTAAGGTTTCATTCTGTTTGGACTCCGTTTGATATTCCTTTTCTTCGAAAACCTAAAATAGGCTAAAAACAGCAATTCTGGGCTGGGCCTCCGGTTAATAGGTTAGTCCCAAAAAATAATATAAAAGTGGATAATAAAGTCCAATAATGTCCAAAACAGTAGATAATATAGCATGGAGCAATCAAAAATTATAGATACGTTTGAGACGTATCAAGCATCCCCAAGCTTAATTCCTGCTCGTCCTCGAGTAGGTAAATGATAAAAAAGATAATTTTTGATGTGAAGTGCTACTTGGCATAATTTTAATGTAATTCTTGTTAATAGTGGTATGAATATTAAGATCCAAAAGATTCAAGATAAAAGTTTAATATTGACATAAAATAATAATACTTCAAGCATACTAACAAAGCAATCATGTCTTCTCAAAATAACATGGCCAAAGAAAGTTATCTCTACAAGATCATATATTCTGGCTATGCTCTATCTTCACCACACAAAGTATTTAAATCATGCACAACCCCGATGACAAGCCAAGCAATTGTTTCATACTTTTGACATTCTCAAACTTTTTCAATCTTCATGCAATACATGAGCGTGAGCCATGGATATAACACTATATGTGGAATAGAATGGTGGTTGTGGAGAGGACAAAAAGGGAGAATATAGTCTCACATCAACTAGGCCGTATCAACGGGCTATGGAGATGCCCATCAATAGATATCAATGTGAGTGAGTAGGGATTGCCATGCAACAGATGCACTAGAGCTATAAGTATATGAAAGCTCAACAAAAGAAACTAAGTGGGTGTGCATCCAACTTGCTTGCTCATGAAGACCTAGGGCATTTTGAGGAAGCCCATCATTGGAATATACAAGCCATGTTCTATAATGAAAAATTCCCACTAGTATATGAAAGTGACAAAATGAGAGACTCTCTATCATGAATATCATGGTGCTACTTTGAAGCACAAGTGTGGTAAAGGATAGTAACATTATCCCTTCTCTCTTTTTCTCTCATTTTTTTTTCATTTGGGCCTTTTCCTTTTTATGGCCTCTTTTCTTTCCCTTTTTTTATTTTTCATCCAGAGTCTCATCCCGACTTGTGGGGGAATCATAGTCTCCATCATCCTTTCCTCACTGGGACAATGCTCTAATAATGATGATCATCACACTTTTATTTTCTTACAACTCAACAATTACAACTCGATACTTAGAACAAAATATGACTATATGAATGCCTCCGGCGGTGTACCGGGATATGCAATGAATCAAGAGTGACATGTATGAAAGAATCATGAATGGTGGCTTTGCCACAAATACGATGTCAACTACGTGATCATGCTAATCAATATGACAATGATGGAGTGTGTCATTATAAACGGGACGGTGGAAAGTTGCATGGCAATATATCTCGGAATGGCTATGGAAATGCCATAATAGGTAGGTATGGTGGCTGTTTTGAGGAAGGTATATGGTGGGTGTATGATACCGGCGAAAGGTGTGCGGTATTAGAGAGGCTAGCAATGGTGGAAGGAAGAAAAGTGCGTATAATCCATGGACTCAACATTAGTCATAAAGAACTCATATACTTATTGCAAAAATCTACAAGTTATCAAAGCAAAGTGATACACCTCCAACGTATCTATAATTTTTGATTGCTCCATGCTATATTATCTACTGTTTTGGACTATATTGGGCTTTATTTTCCACTTTTACATTACTTTTGGGACTAACCTATTAACCGGAGGCCCAGCCCCGAATTCCTGTTTTTTGCCTATTTCAGTGTTTCGGAGAAACAGAATAACAAACGGAGTCCAAACGGAATAAAACCTTCTGGCACATGATTTTCTCACCGAACGTGATCTAGGAGACTTGGACCCTACTCCAAGGAGTCAAAGAGGAGGACACGAGGGTGGGGGGCGCGCCCCCTGCCTCGTGGGCACCTCGGTGCTCCACCGATGTACTCCTTCCTCCTATATATACCTACATACCCCCAAACGATCAGAACATGAGCCAAAACCTAATTCCACTGCCGCAACTTTCTGTATCCACGAGATCCCATCTTGGGGCCTGTTCCGGAGCTCCACCGGAGAGGGCCGTCATCACGGAGGGCTTCTACATCATCCTAGCCCCTCCGACGAAGTGTGAGTAGTTTACCTCAGACCTTCGGGTCCATAGTTAGTAGCTAGATGGCTTCTTCTCTCTCTTTGAATCTCAATACAAAGTTCTCCCCCTCTCTTGTGGAGATCTATTCGATGTAATCTTCTTTTTGCGGTGTGTTTGTTGAGACCGATGAATTGTGGGTTTATGATCAAGTCTACCTGTGAATAATATTTGAATCTTCTATGAATTCTTTTATGTATGATTGGTTATCTTTGCAAGTCTCTTCGAATTATCTGTTTGGTTTGGCCAACTAGATTGGTAGTTCTTGCCATAGGAGAAGTGCTTAGCTTTGGGTTCGATCTTGCGGTGTCCTTTCCCAGTGACGGAAGGGGCAGCAGGGCACATATTGCATCGTTGCCATCGAGGATAAGAAGATGGGGTTTATTTCATATTGCATGAATTTATCTCTCTACATCATGTCATCTTGCTTAAGGCGTTACTCTATTTTTAACTTAATACTCTAGATGCATGCTGGATAGCGGTCAATGAGTGGAGTAATAGTAGTAGATGCATAATCGTTTCGGTCTACTTGTCATGGACGTGATGCCTATATACATGATCATGCCTAGATATTCTCATAACTATGCTCAATTCTGTCAATTGCTCAACAGTAATTTGTTCACCCACCGTAGAATACTTATGCTCTTGAGAGAAGCCACTAGTGAAACCTATGGCCCCCGGGTCTATTCTCATCATATCAATCTCCATCACTTTAATCTTGCTTTGCTTTTTTACTTTGCCTTTACTTTTTACTTTGCATCTTTATACCAAAAATATTATATCTATCAGATCTCACTCTCGTAAGTGACCGTGAAGGGATTAACAACCCCTAACCGCGTTGGTTGCGAGTAGCTATCGTTTTGTGCAGGTACGAGGGACTTGAGCATGGCCTCCTACTGGATTGATACCTTGGTTCTAAAAAACTAAGGGAAATACTTACGCAACTCTGCTGCATCATCCCTTCCTATACGGGGAAAACCAACGCAAGCTCAAGACGTAGCAAGAAGGATTTCTGGCGCCGTTGCTGGGGAGTCTACACAAAGAGTCAACATACCAAGTACCGATCACAATCCCTATCTCTCGCATTACATTATTTGCCATTTGCCTCTCGTTTTCCTCTCCCCCACTTCACCCTTGCCGTTTTATTCACCCTCTCTCTCTATCCTCCCTCTCTATTTGCCTCTTTTGCCCGTTTGCTCTTGTTTGCTTGTGTGCTAGTTTGCTTGCTTGTCGCGATGGCTCAAGACAATACTAAATTGTGTGACTTCACCACTACCAATAATAATGATTTCCTTAGCACTCCGATTGCTCCTCTTAACGATGCTGAATCTTGTGAAATTAATACTGCTTTGTTGAATATTGTTATGAAAGATCAATTCGCCGACCTTCCTAGTGAAGATGCCGCTACTCAACTGAATAGCTTCCTTGATTTATGTGATATTCAAAAGAAAAAAGATGTTGATAATGATGTCGTTAAATGGAAGCTATTTCCTTTTTCGCTTAGAGATCGTGCTAAAGCTTGGTTTTCGTCTTTGCCTAAGAATAGTATTGATTCTTGGAACAAGTGCAAAGATGCTTTTATCTCTAAGTATTTCCCTCCCGCTAAGATCATCTCTCTTAAAAACGATATTATGAATTTTAAGCAACTTGATCATGAACGTGTTGCACAAGCTTGGGATGATCATACAAATTTTTTATGCCGGATTGAATTTTGCTTCTAGAAATCTTTTAGATTCGGCCGCGGGAGGTACTTTTATGGAAATCACTTTAGGAGATGCTACTATACTCCTAGATAATATTATGGTTAATTATTCTCAATGGCATACTGAAAGATCTTCTAGAAGTTCATGTGATAGAAGAAATCAATGTTTTGAGTGGAAAGATGGATGAACTTATGAAATTATTTGCTATTAAGAGTGTTTATTCTGATCCTAATGATATGCCTTTGTCTAATTTGATTGAGAATAACAATGAATCTATGGATGTGAATTTTGTTGGTAGGAATAATTTTGCTAACAACACTTATAGAGGGAATTTTAATCCTAGGCCATATCCTAGTAATCCTTCTAATAATCATGGGAATTCCTACAACAACTCTTATGGAAATTATAATAAGATGCCCTATGAATTTGAGAATAGTGTTAAAGAATTTATGAATTCACAAAAAGAATTTTAATGCTTTGCTTGAAGAGAAATTACTTAAAGTTGATGATTTGGCTAGGAACGTTGATAGAATTTCCCTTGAGGTTGATTCTTTAAAGATTAGATCTATTCCTCCTAAGCATGATATCAATGAGTCTCTCAAAGCCATGAGAATTTCTATTGATGAGTGCAAGGAAAGAACCACTAGGATGCGTGCTTCCAAAGATGCCTTTATTAAAGTGTGTTCTTCCAATTCCTATGAAAATCAAGATGAAGATCTAAAAGTTATTGATGCGTCTCCTATTAAATCTTTGTTTTGCAATATGAATCTTGATGAAACTGAATATGATCTTCCTTTACCTAGAAGGCGTTCTAAAAATTCGGAGTATTTAGATCTTAATGATGAAATTGATGAAAGTGGGATTGAAAGAAATAAAAATCTAGATGTTGCTAAACCCACTATATTGGATTTCATGGAATTTAATTATGAAAGTTGCTCTTTAATTGATTGTATTTTCTTGTTGCAATCCGTGCTAAATTCTCCACATGCTTATAGTCAAAATAAAGCCTTCACGGAACATATTGTTGATGCCTTGATACAATCTTTTGAAGAAAAACTTGAGTTGAAAGTTTCTATCCCTAGAAAAATCTATGATGAGTGGGAACCAACTATTAAAATTAAAATTAAAGATCATGAGTTTTATTCTTTGTGTGATTTTGGTGCTAGTGTCTCCACTATTCCCAAAACTTTGTGTGATTTACTAGATTTCCGCGATTTTGATGATTGCTCTCTAAACTTGCATCTTGCGGATTCTACTATTAAGAAACCTATGGGAAGGATTAATGATGTTCTTATTGTTGCAAATAGGAATTATGTGCCCGTAGATTTCTTTGTTCTTGATATAGATTGCAATCCTTCTTGCCCTATTATTCTTGGTAGACCTTTCCTTAGAACGATTGGTGCGATTATTAATATGAAGGAAGGGAATATTAGATTTCAATTTACATTAAAAAAGGGCATGGAACACTTTCCAAGAAAGAAAATAAAATTACCATATGAAACTATCATGAGAGCCACTTATGGATTGCCTACCAAAGATGGCAATACCTAGATCTATCCTCGCTTTTATGCCTAGCTAGGGGCGTTAAACGATAGCGCTTGTTGGGAGGCAACCCAATTTTATATTTATTCCTTGCTTTTTGCTCCTTATTAGTCATAAATAAATTATTTAGCCTCTGTTTTGGTTGTGTTTTTTTGTGTTTAATTAGTGTTTGTGCCAAGTAGAACCATTGGGAAGACTTGGGGGAAAGTCTTGTTGAACTTGCTGTAAAAAACAGAAACTTTAGCGCTCACGAGAACTGCTGTAATTTTTATTTGAAGAGTGATATTTAGTTAATTATTTTTGCAGATGATTAATAGATAAATTCCTCACTTCCAGCAGTTTATTTTTGAATTTTTGGGGTTCCAGATCTTGCGCTAGCTACAGATTACTACAGACTGTTCTGTTTTTGACAGATTCTGTTTTTCGTGTGTTGTTTGCTTCTTTTGATGAATCTATGGTTAGTAAAATAGTTTATCATCCATAGAGAAGTTGGAATAAAGTAGGTTTAACACAAATATAAATAAATAATGAGTTCATTACAGTAGCTTGAAGTGGTCTTTTGTTTTCTTTCGCTAATGGAGCTCACGAGTTTTCTACTTTAAGTTTTGTGTTGTGAAGTTTTCAAGTTTTGGGTGAATTCTTTTTGATGGCTTATGGAACAAGGAGTGTCAAGAGCATAAGCTTGGGGATTCCATGGCACCCCCAAGATAATCCAAGGACACCAAAAAGTCAAAGCTTGGGGATGCCCCGGAAGGCATCCCCTCTTTCGTCCACTTCCATCGGTTATTTACTTGGAGCTATATTTTTATTCACCAACATGATATGTGTTTTGCTTGGAGCATCTTGTATTATTTGTGTCTTTGTGTTTTAGTAGGCCACAATCATGCTTGCTGTACACACCTTTTGAGAAAGCCATACATGAATTAAAATTTGATAGAATACTCTATGTGCTTCACTTATATCTTTTGAGCTAAGTAGTTTTGCTCTATGTGCTTCACTTATATCTTTTGAGCTAAGTAGTTTCGCTCTATGTGCTTCACTTATATCTTTTGAGGTATGTAGTTTTGCTCTATGTGCTTCACTTATATCCTTTGAGCGTTATAAATTTGCTCTATGTGCTTCACTTAGATCTTTTAGAGCACAGTGGTGGATTTGTTTTAAAGAAACTACTGATCTCTCATGGTTCACTTAAATTATTTTGAGAGTCTCTTAATAGCATGGTAATTTGCTTAATAATAATATTCTTGGTATTCAAGATTTGTGAAACTTTCTTTTGAGTGTGTTGAATACTGAGAAAATATTGAAACATGATAATTGTTTTGAGATATGGAGGTGATAATATTAAAGTCATGCTAGTTGAGTAGTTGTGAATTTAATTAATACTTGTGTTAAAGTTTGTGATTCCCGTAGAATGCACGTATGGTGAACCGTTATGTGATGAAGTCGGAGCATGATTTATTTATTGATTGTCTTCCTTATGAGTGGCGGTCGGGGTCGAGCGATGGTCTTTTCCTACCAATCTATCCCCTAGGAGCATGCGCGTAATACTTTGCTTTGATAACTTCTAGATTTTTGCAATAAGTATATGAGTTCTTTATGACTAATGTTGAATCCATGGATCATACGCACTCTCACCCTTCCACCTTTGCTAGCCTCTCTAATACCGCGCACCTTTCGCCGGTATCATACACCTACCATATACCTTCCTCAAAACAGCCACCATACCTACCTATTATGGCATTTCCATAGCCATTCCGAGATATATTGCCATGTAACTTTCCACCATCTAGTTCATCATGACACATTCATCATTGTCATATTGCTTAGCATGATCATGTAGTTGACATAGTATTTGTGGCAAAGCCACCGTTCATAATTTCTTCATACTTGTCACTCTCGATTCATTGCATATCTCGGTACACCGCCGGAGGCATCCATATAGAGTCATACTTTGTTTTAGAATCGAGTTGTAATCATTGAGTTGTAAATAAATAAAAGTGTGATGATCATCATTTAATAGAGCATTGTCCCAAAAAAATAGAAAGGACAAAGAAAAAAAGAAGGCCCAAAAAAGAGAAAATAAATAAAAAGGGGCAATGCTACTATCCTTTTACCACACTTGTGCTTCAAAGTAGCACCATGATCTTCATAGTAGAGAGTCTCTCATGTTATCACTTTCATATACTAGTGGGAATTTTACATTATAGAACTTGGCTTGTATATTCCAATGATGGGCCTCCTCAAGTGCCCTAGGTCTTCATGAGCAAGCAAGTTGGATGCACACCCACTAGTTTCTTTTGTTGAGCTTTCATAAATTTATAGCTCTAGTGCATCCGTTGCATGGCAATCCCTACTCACTCACATTGATATCTGTTGATGGGCATCTCCATAGCCCGTTGATACGCCTAGTTGATGTGAGACTATCTTCCCCTTGTTTTTGTCTTCTCCACAACCACCACTCTATTCCACCTATAGTGTTATATCCATGGCTCACGCTCATGTATTGCGTGAAGATTGAAAAAGTTTTGAAAAAGTTAGATTATGAAACAATTGCCTGGCTTGTCATCGGGGTTGTGCATGATTTAAATACTTTGTGTGGTGAAGATAGAGCATAGCCAGACTATATGATTTTGTAGGGATAACTTTCTTTGGCCATGTTATTTTGAGAAGACATAATTGCTTTGTTAGTATGCTTGAAGTATTATTATTTTTATGTGAATATAAACTTTTGTCTTGAATCTTTCGAATCTGAATATTCATTTCACAATTAAGAAGATTTGCAATGCCAAGTAGCACTCCGCATCAAAAATTCTCTTTTTATCATTTACCTACTCGAGGACGAGCAGGAATTAAGCTTGGGGATGCCCGATACGTCTCCAATGTATCTATAATTTTTGATTGCTCCATGCTATATTATCTACTGTTTTGGACTATATTGGGCTTTATTTTCCACTTTTATATTATTTTTGGGACTAACCTATTAACCGGAGGCCCAGCCCAGAACTGCTGTTTTTTGCCTATTTCAGTGTTTCGGAGAAACAGAATATCAAACAGAGTCCAAACGGAATAAAACCTTCGGGAACGTGATTTTCTCACCGAACGTGATCCAGGAGACTTGGACCCTACTCCAAGGAGTCAAAGGGGAGGTCATGAGGGTGGTGGGCGCCCCCCCTAGGGCGCGCCCGCTGCCTCGTGGGCCCCTCGGTGCTCCACCGACGTACTCCTTCCTCCTATATATACCTACGTACCCCAAACGATCAAAACAGGAGCCAAAAACCTAATTCCACCGCCGCAACTTTCTGTATCCACGAGATCCCATCTTGGGGCCTGTTCCAGAGCTCCGCCGGAGAGGGCCATCATCACGAAGGGCTTCTACATCATCCTAGCCCCTCCGATGAAGTGTGAGTCATTTACCTCAGACCTTCGGGTCCATAGTTAGTAGCTAGATGGCTTCTTCTCTCTCTTTGAATCTTAATACAAAGTTCTCCCCCTCTCTTGTGGAGATCTATTCGATGTAATCTTCTTTTTGCGGTGTGTTTGTTCAGACCGATGAATTGTGGGTTTATGATCAAGTATATCTATGAATAATATTTGAATCTTCTCTAAATTCTTTTATGTATGATTGGTTATCTTTGCAAGTCTCTTCGAATTATCCGTTTGGTTTGGCCAACTAGATTGGTAGTTCTTGCCATGGGAGAAGTGCTTAGCTTTGGGTTCGATCTTGCGGTGTCCTTTCCCAGTGACAGAAGGGGCAGCAAGGCACGTATTGCATCATTGCCATCAAGGATAACAAGATGGGGTTTATTTCATATTGCATGAATTTATCTCTCTACATCATGTCATCTTGCTTAATGCGTTACTCTGTTTTTAACTTAATACTCTAGATGCATGCTGGATAGCGGTCGATGAGTGGAGTAATAGTAGTAGATGCAGAATCGTTTCGGTCTACTTGTCATGGACGTGATGCCTATATATTCTCATTACTATGCTCAATTCTGTCAATTGCTCAACAGTAATTTGTTCACCCACCGTAGAATACTTATGCTCTTGAGAGAAGCCACTAGTGAAACCTATGGCCCCGGGTCTATTCTCATCATATCAATCTCCATCACTTTAATCTTGCTTTGCTTTTTTACTTTGCCTTTACTTTTTACTTTGCATCTTTATACCAAAAGTATCAAAAATATTATATCTATCAGATCTCACTCTCGTAAGTGACCGTGAAGGGATTGACAACCCCTAATTGCGTTGGTTGCGAGTAGCTATCGTTTTGTGCACGTATGAGGGACTTGAGCGTGGCCTCCTACTGGATTGATACCTTGGTTCTCAAAAACTGAGGGAAATACTTATGCTACTCTGCTGCATCATCCCTTCCTCTTCGGGGAAAACCAACGCAAGCTCAAGACGTAGCACAAAGTATTACACGCATGCTCCTAGGGGGATAAATTGGTAGGAAAAGACCATCGCTCGTCCCCGACCGCCACTCATAAGGAAGACAATCAAAAAATAAATCATGCTCCGACTTCATCACATAACGGTTCACCATACGTGCTTGCTACGGGAATCACAAACTTTAAACAAGTATTTCTCAAATTCAGAACTACTCAACTAGCACAACTTTAATATCACCATCTTTATATCTCAAAACAATTATCAAGCATCGAACTTCTCATAGCATTCAACACACTCATAATAAAGTTTTTACTATTCTTGAATACCAAGCATATTAGGATTATTTAAGCAAATTTCCATGCTATTTAAGACTCTCAAAATAATATAAGTGAAGCATGAGAGACCAATAGTTTCTATAAAACAATTCCACCACCGTGCTCTAAAAAATATAAGTGAAGTACTAGAGCAAAACTATATAACTCAAATGATATAAGCGAAGCACATAGAGTATTCTAACAAATTCCAAATCATGTATGGCTCTATCAAAAGGTGTGTACAGCAAGGATGATTGTGGTAAACTAACAAATAAAGACTCAAATAATACAAGACGCTCCAAGCAAAACACATATCATGTGGTGAATAAAAATATAGCTCCAAGTAAAGTAACGATAGAAGTAGACGAAAGAGGGGATGCCTTCCGGGGCATCCCCAAGCTTTGGCTTTTAGGTGTCCTTAGATTATCTTGGGGGTACAATGGGCATCCCCAAGCTTAGGCTCTTGCCACTCCTTGTTCCATAATCCATCAAATATTTACCCAAAACTTGAAAACTTCACAACACAAAACTTAAAGTAGAAAATCTCGTGAGCTCCGTTAGTGAAAGAAAACAAAAGACCACCTCAAGGTACTGTAATGAACTTATTCTTTATTTATATTTGTGTTAAACCTACTGTATTCCAACTTCTCTATGGTTTATAAACTATTTTACTAGCCATAGATTCATCAAAATAAGCAAACAACACATGAAAAACAGAATCTGTCAAAAACAGAACAGTCTGTAGTAATCTGTAGCTAACGCAAGATCTGGAACCCCAAAAATTCTAAAATAAATTGCTGGACGTGAGGAATGTATCAATTAATCATCTGCAAAAATAATTAACTTAATATCACTTTCCAAATAAAAATGGCAGGAGTTCTCGTGAGCACTAAAGTTTCTGATTTTTACAGCAAGATTAACAAGACTTTCCCCAAGTTTTCCCAACGGTTCTACTTGGCACAAACACTAATTAAACACAAAAAACACAACCAAAATATAGGCTAGGTAAATTATTTATTACTAAACAGGAGCAAAAAGCAAGGAATAAAAATAAAATTGGATTGCCTCCCAACAAGCGCTATCGTTTAACGCCCCTTGCTAGGCATAAAAAGCAAGGATAGATCTAGGTATTGCCATAATAGTAAGATAGATCATTAAAACTCATTTCATATTCTCTACGTTCGGCATCAAGTTTTATTTGAGGCAAGCAAAAGTAATCAAAGACAAAAGTCCCTAAGATCAACCTTGGGAGGTATTGGTTCCTCCTTTGGTCCTTCGTATTGCACAACCAATTCATCATTGTAAGCATTCTTTTGACAGAACTTTGTGAGCCTATATTCAAGAGAATATCCTAGTTCATTATTTCGAATGGCCAAATCATCATTAATTTCAGAAATTCTATCAACTAAAACATTGGTAGGAACCCTTTTTCTAAGATTTCCATTGAAAGCAACATAGTCTAGAGATTGAAAACACATTATTTCTTCTTGATCAAAAAGGATAGCCTCTATGGGAGGACGACAAGCGTCCACCCTATAATGCGCAAAGATTTCTTTGACCTCTTTTATTATGAATCTAAACTCATGAGCCAAAAAGATAGTAGCGGCATGCTTAACAGAAGAATGCTCAATATTAGAAAATTACAGGAAAATCCTTTGTATGCAAGGATGCATGTGCATGAATTGTCTTTCAAGTTCAACTACAAGCATGGCAATAGCATCCGCAAGACTACTAGTTCTATGAAGGATAGAACTACCCATAGAAGGTAAAGCACCAACACAAGTAAAGAAATCTTGAATAACTCATTTTCCAATAATATTACCACTACCAACACAGAATTTTTTTGTATGTAAGATGGGGGGTTCTTTAGCAGGAGCATCATAATTTTTCATGATATTATTATTGTCCAAATCGACAATAATTTCCCCAATTTCAGACAAAACGGCAGAAGGTGCAAAGGGCAAAAAGAGGCAAATAGAGAAAGAGAGGGAGGATAGAGAGAGAGAGGGGGGGGGGCGAATAAAACGGCAAGGGTGAAGTGGGGGAGAGGAAAACGAGAGGCAAATGGAAAATAATGTAATGCGGGAGATAAGGGTTGTGATGGGTACTTGGTATGTTTGACTTTTGCGTAGACTCCTCGGCAACGGCGCTAGAAATCTTCTTGCTACCTCTTGAGCACTGTGTTGGATTTCCCTGAAGAGGACATGATGATGCAGCAAAGTAGCATAAGTATTCCCCTCAGTTTTTTAGAACCAAGGTATCAATCCATTAGGAGGCTACGCGCGAGTCCCTCGTACCTGCACAAAACAAATAACTCCTCGCAACCAACGCGATAAGGGGTTGTCAATCCCTTCACGGTCACTTACGAGAGTGAGATCTGATAGATATGATAAGATAATATTTTTGGTGTTTTTGTGATAAAGATGCAAAGTAAAATAAAAGCCAAGTAAAAAGCAAAAGAAATAACCAAGTATTGGAAGATTAATATGATGAAGATAGACCCGGAGGCCATAGGTTTCACTAGTGGCTTCTCTCAAGAGCATAAGTATTTTACGGTGGGTAAACGAATTACTGTTGAGCAATTGACAAAAGTGAGCATAGTTATGAGAATATCTAGGTATGATCATGTATATAGGCATCACGTCCGAGACAAGTATACCGACTCCTACCTGCATCTACTACTATTACTCCACTCATCGACCGCTATCCAGCAAGCATCTAGAGTATTAAGTTCATGAAAATAGAGTAACGCCTTAAGCAAGATGACATGATGTAGAGGGATAAATTCATGCAATATGATAATAAAACATCTTGTTATCCTCGATGAAAACAATACAATACGTGCCTTGTTGCCCCTACTGTCACTAGGAAAGGACACCGCAAGATTGAACCCAAAGCTAAGCACTTCTCCCATGGCAAGAACAACCAATCTAGTAGGCCAAACCAAACTGATAATTCAAAGAGACTTGCAAAGATAACCAATCATACATAAAAGAATTCAACGAAGATTCAAATATTATTCATAGATAATCTTGATCATAAACCCACAATTCATCGGTCTCAACAAACACACGACAAAAAGAAGATTACATCGAATAGATCTCCATAAGAGAGGGGGAGAACATTGTATTGAGATCCAAATAGTGAGAAGAAGCCATCTAGCTAATAACTATGGACCCGAAGGCCTAAGGTAAACTACTCATAGTTCATCGGAGAGGCTATGGTGTTGATGTAGAAGCCCTCCGTGATGAATGCCCCCTCCGGCGGTGCTCCCGAACAGGCCCCGAGATGGGATCTCATGGATACAGGAAGTTACGGCGGTGGAATTAGGGTTTTGGCTCCGCATTTGATCATTTGGGGGTACGTAGGTATATATAGGAGGAAGGAGTACGTCGGTGGAGCATTAGAGGGCCCACGAGGGTGGAGGGCGTGCCTGGGGGGGTAGGCGCGCCCCCTACCTCGTGGCCTCCTCCTTTATTTCTTGACGTAGGGTCCAAGTCTCCTGGATCATGTTCGGTGAGAAAGTCACGTTCCCAAAGGTTTCATTCCGTTTGGACTCCGTTTGATATTCCTTTTCTTCGAAACCCTAAAATAGGCCAAAAAACAGCAATTCTGGGCTAGGCCTCCGGTTAATAGGTTAGTCCCAAAAAATAATATAAAAGTGGATAATAAATCCCAATAATATCGAAAACAGTAGATAATATAGCATGGAGCAATCAAAAATTATAGATACGTTGGAGACGTATCAGTGATCACTTAGATGATTAGAGGGATGTCTGTCTAAGTGGGAGTTCTTAAGTAATATGATTAATTGAACTTTAATTTATCATGAACTTAGTACCTGATAGTATTTTGCATGTCTTTGTTGTTGTAGATAGATGGCCCGTGCTGTTGTTCCATTGAATTTCAGTGCGTTCCTTGAGAAAGCAAAGTTGAAAGATAATGGTAGCAATTACATGGATTGGGTCCGTAACTTGAGGATTATCCTCATTGCGGCATAGAAGAATTACGTCCTGGAAGCACCGCTAGGTGCCAAACCCGCTGCAGGAGCAACGCAAGATGTTATGAACGCCTGCCAGAGCAAAGCTGATGACTACTCAATAGGACAGTGTGCCATGCTTTATGGCTTAGAACCGGGACTTCAACGACATTTTGAACGTCGTGGAGCATATGAGATGTTCTGTGAGTTGAAGTTAATATTTCAAGCGAATGCCCGGATTGAGAGATATGAAGTCTCCAATAAGTTCTACAGCTGCAAGATGGAGGAGAATAGTTCTATCAGTGAACATATACTCAGAATGTCTGGGTACCACAACCACTTGACTCAACTGGGAGTTAATCTTCCTGATGATAGTGTCATTGATAGAGTTCTTGAATCACTGCCACCAAGCTACAAGAGCTTTGTGATGAACTATAATATGCAAGGGATGGACAAGACAATTCTCGAGCTCTTCATGATGCTAAAAGCTGCAGAGGTAGAAATCAAGAAGGAGCATCAAGTGTTGATGGTCAACAAGACCACCAGTTTCAAGAAAAAGGGTAAAGGGAAGAAGGGGAACTTCAAGAAAAACAGCAAGCCAGTTGCTGCTCAAGTGAAGAAACCCAAGTCTAGACCTAAGCCTGAGACTGAGTGCTTCTACTGCAAAGGGACTGGTCACTGGAAGCGGAACTGCCCCAAGTATTTGGCGGATAATAAGGATGGCAAGGTGAACAAAGGTATATGTGATATACATGTTATTGATGTGTACTGAGGGAGTCCTGGATTAGGTGGTCTCCGGACAGCCAGACTATATCCTTTGGCCGGACTGTTGGACTATGAAGATACAAGATTGAAGACTTCATCCCGTGTTCGGATGGGACTCTCCTTGGCGTGGAAGGCAAGCTTGGTGATACGGATGTGTAGATCTCCTCCCTTGTAACCGACTCTGTGTAACCCTAGCCCCCTCCGGTGTCTATATAACCTGGAGGGTTTAGTTCGTAGGAGAACATACAATCATACCATAGGCTAGCTTCTAGGGTTTAGCCTCTACGATCTCGTGGTAGATCAACTCTTGTAATACTCATATCATCAAGATCAATCAATCAGGACGTAGGGTATTACCTCCATCAAGAGGGACCAAACCTGGGTAAAATCGTGTCCCCTGTCTCCAGTTACCATCCGCCTTAGATGCACAGTTCGGGACCCCCTACCCGAGATCCGCCGGTTTTGACACCAACATTGGTGCTTTCATTGAGAGTTCCATTATGCCGTCACCATAAGGCTCGATGGCCCCTTCGATCATCGGTAACGATGCGGTCCAGGGTTTGGTTTTCCTCCCCGGACAGATCTTCCTATTCGGTGGCTTCGCACTGCGGGCAAATTCGCTTGGCCATCTGGAGCAGATCAAGAGCTACGCCCCTGGCCATCAGGCCAGGTTCAAAAATTTAAACTACACTGCCGACATCCACGGAGACTTGATCTTCGACGGATTCGAGCCCATGTCAGGTGCGTCGCACAATCACGACGAGCATGATGTAACTCTGCCGTCGGACAATGTTCAGGAGATCGCATTTGCAACTACTCCGGCCTTCAATCCGGAGAAAATTGCGCCATCCGAGGACGGAGGGATAGACCCCGCCATGGAGGCTGCACTCTCAGTGGCGATAGAGCCGGATACTGACTTCATCCCTTACGAGAGCCGTGTTGCCGAACCACTGGATTCGTCTCCGGCCACGGACTCCGAGCCGCCTGCATCCGCGCCTATTGAATCCGATTGGGCTCCAATCATGGAGTTCACCTCCGCGGATATCTTTCAGCACTCGCCTTTCGGCGATGTGCTAAATTCATTAAGGTCTCTCTCCTTGTCTGGAGAACCTTGGCCGAACTATGTCCGACTATAATGGGATGCGGACGACAAAGAAATTCGCTGCCCACCCACCACCCACTTTGTAGCCACTGTCGACAATTTAACCTACATGCTCGACTTCGACTCTGAAGACATCGACAGTATGGACGACGATGCAGGAGATGAACAGGAACCACCGCCCACAGGGCGCTAGAACGCCACCTCATCATATGATATATACATGGTGGACACCCCTCCAAGAAGCAACCCAAGCGCCGACGTCAACGGCGCCGCTCTAAGTCCCGTCATTGCAAAAGTAGTGATACCGGCACAAGAAACAATAACACTCCGGATAGTGCCGAAGACAACCACAATCCCCTCCAGCACGATGTAGAGCGGGAGGGTGAACAAGCTAGCCCTCCAGAGCAGGCAACATATTGAGAATCGGAGGAGGATAATTACATTCCTCTCTCCGAAGACGAGGTGAGCCTCGGCCACGAAGAATTTATCGTGCCTGAGGATCCCGTCGAGCAGGAGCGCTTCAAGCGCCGGCTTATGGCCACAACAAATAGCCTGAAGAAAAAGTAACAACAGCTTCAAGCTGATCAAGACTTGCTAGCAGACAGATGGACCGAAGTCCTTGCGGCCGAGGAATACGAACTCGAGCGCCCCTCCAAGAGTTACCCAAAGCGCAGGTTGCTACCTCACCTCGAGGAGGAAGCATTGAAACCCCCATCACCAGTGTACGATGCGGTTGACCGGCCACCGCGTGGCCGAGCCAGAGAGGCATTTCAGCCTGAAGTTCAGCCTGCACCCCGCCGCCACTCAATAAAAAATACCAAGGCCCGGGGCAACACACGGGACTGGCGAATCGTATTGGACAGTAGGGCAAAACATGCAAGGTCAATATACGGGTCACGGGGGCGCGTGCCAACGCAGGACGATGACCGTCGCGCCGGATACACTAAAAGTAAATCCGGCCGGGCCGAATACAGCAGACAAGACTCATATGAACTGCATCGTGATATAGCCTGGCACAGAGGCACCGCACACCCCCTATGCTTCACTGATGAAGTTATGGATCATGAATTCCCGGAGGGTTTTAAACCCGTAAATATCGAATTGTATGATGGTACAACAGATCACGCTGTATGGATTGAGGATTTCCTCCTTCACATCCACATGGCTCGCGGTGATGATCTGCATGCCAACAAGTACCTCCCACTAAAACTCAAAGGACCAGCTCGACATTGGCTGAATAGCTTGCCAGCAGACTCCGTCGGCAGTTGGGAGGATTTGGAAGGCGCATTCCTTGACAACTTCCAGGGCACTTATGTGCGACCACCGGATGCTGATGACTTGAGCCATATAACTCAGCAGCCAGGGGAATCAGCCAGGCAATTCTGGACACAGTTCCTAACTAAGAAAAACCAAATTGTCGACTGTCCAGATGCAGAGGCCTTAGCGGCATTCAAGCATAACATCCGTGACGAGTGGCTTGCCCAGCACCTCGGCCAGGAGAAGCCGAAGTCTATGGCAGCCCTCACGACACTCATGACCCACTTTTGCATGGGCGAGGATAGCTGGCTGGCTCGCAGCAACAACACATCAAGGAATCCGGGAACTTCGGATACCAAAGATGCCAACGGCAGACCACGTCGTAACAGACAAAAGCGTCGCAACAACGGCGATAACACCGATGATACGGCAGTCAATCCCGGATTCAGAGGCTCTATATTCGGTCAGCGGAAAAAGCCATTCAAAAGAAGTACTCCGGGCCTGTCCAGTTTGGATCGCATACTTGATCGCTCGTGTCAAATCCACGGCACCCCCGATAAGCCAGCCAATCACACCAACAGAGAATGCTGGGTGTTCAAGCAGGCCGGCAAGTTAAATGCCGAAAACAAGGACAAGGGGCTGCATAGTGATGACTAGGAGGAGCCCCGGCCGCCGAACACGGGAGAACAGAAGAGGTTCCCCCCACAAGTGAAGACGGTGAACATGATATACGCAACCCACATTCCCAAGAGGGAACAGAAGCATGCACTAAGGGACGTCTATGCGATGGAGCCCGTCGCCCCAAAGTTCAACCCATGGTCCGCTTGTCCGATCACCTTCGATCACAGGGACCACCCCACTAGTATCCGTCATGGCGGATCCACCGCACTGGTCCTAGACCCCATCATCGACGGATTTCACCTCACTCGAGTCCTTATGGACGGCGGCAGCAGCCTGAACCTGGTCTATCAGGATACAATGCACAAAATGGGTTAGATCCCTCGAGGATCAAACCCACCAAAACCACCTTTAAGGGCGTCATCCCAGGTGTAGAGGCCCATTGCACGGGCTCAATCACACTGGAAGTGGTCTTCGGATCTCCGGACAACTTCCGAAGCGAGGAGTTAATCTTCGATATCGTCCCGTTCCGCAGTGGCTATCACACACTGCTCGGGTGAACCGCATTTGCAAAATTCATTGCGGTACCGCACTACGCATACCTCAAGCTCAATATGCCAGGACCTAGGGGGGTCTTAACAGTCAATGGAAACACAGAACGCTCGCTCCGCATGGAAGAGCACACTGCGGCCCTCGCAGCAGAAGCACAAAGCAGCCTTTTAAGACAAACCACCAATTCGGCGATACAGCCCCCGGACACCATCAAGCGAGTCCGGAGTAAACTGCAACAGGATCGCCTGGCATGTTCAGAGCTCGCCTAGCAATTCGGCCCCCGTCCCAGTCCTAGTTAAGCAACGAAATCCTTGCCGCGCGTACATAATTATGCACTAAAAATACCATGGGCATAGGCGGGGGCACGATCAGGGCACGTCCCGCAATGCGGCTTAACCGCCCTAGGGGTTGCATACCTTTATCATTTTTTTTCTCTTTCAGGACCTAACTCTCTGGATGCCCTTTCTTGCAGTACGATTGCTGGACACATTACGGGAAGGAACAACCAAGGAGGCAAGAAGCTAAGATGTACAAGGGAACCCCTAGGTGGTCTCTAATAATAATCGATATACCCGCTTTCTACTATCCATACGCAGCTTGCCCATGGATAGGACATGTCAAATAGTCCAATTTTCTACTTATTGCACTACTTGTATCAGTACGCTTCGACGTATTATTTAAATAACAATGCATATCATTAGACTATTACTGCATTATTCATTCCTTTTTTCTTATATGTTCATTTATGACAACTTGCACCCGTACATTCTGGTACGGTCAGTACGCCAGGGGCTTTCGTTTACCTCATAATACAGCGTGAGAAGTCCGAACACTTTTGACAGTGCGACACCCCGAACTTATAGCATTATATGCATCAGCTCCGAATCATGTCTTGGGTCAATAGTTGGGTTTGCCTGGCTCCCATGTTTTGGTACCTTACGTTCCGCTATATCGGCTAAGGTAGCACTGGGAGAACTACTGCAATTGTGTCCCGGTTCTTCCTGATGAGCACCTCAGTAGAGAAAGCCGAAAACTGACTGTCATGATAAGGCGAGAGCTGGTCGCTGTTCAAGAGGTCTCAAGTCCTTAAAGACTTTTTCCGCTTCGGGCAAGGAGTCGTCCTTGTCCGACTTAGGCGTATATAGCGCCCCCAATTCGGCCTTCCGAATACTAGGGGCTTCGCCAAAATTTAAAATTGTAGACTTCTATGGCTAAGTGAGAGTGATAAAGCCTTATAGTTCGATTGCCTGGTTTGTTGTGCTAAACACCTCCCTCGAAGGACCCCAAATTGGGATAAAGAGTGCTCAGGTTTATCCCAAACACCCCAATACTAGTTACATGGGGGCAGAAGTCGACGACTGGCCAACTCTCAAATTTTATAAACGGCCGCACAGAAGGTAATATTTTAAATTAAAAAAGCGTTGCATAGCGCAAATGAACTCGTTTCATATTACAGGATCACATGAGCATGTTCATTCAAAAATTACATCTTTGGCACATTCCTCCGCCACAAGGCGGGAACCCTTCAGGACACTGTCATAATACATTTCGAGGCAGCGATGCTCCTTGCCCTCTGGCGGCCCCTCCTTCACTAGCTTTACGGCGCCCAGCTTCGTCGAGTGCACCTTCACCCGGGCAAAAGCCCTGCGCGCACCCCCGATGCAGACGGACCGCCTCACCAGACCGAAGTAGCTGCTAGGCAGGGGATCGCCAGGGCACATCCGGACTATAAGACCCTTCATGGCCTGTTCGGCCGCCTTGTGAAGCTCGACCAGTTGCTTCAGCTGGTCGCTCAAGAGCATTGGGTGTTTGGTCCCAGTATACTGAGACCAGAACAACTTTTCTGTCGAGCTCCCCTCCTCAGCTCAGTAAAACTCTGCGGCATCCAGTACACTGCGGGGAAGATCTGCGAACGCTCCTGGAGAGCTCCAAACTTGGGTAAGTAAAAGGAAAGTTTCCTTCACATGCTTGCTTTGCATAATGAATGCCTTACCCGCTGCTATCTTCTTCACCGCATCAATCTCCTGGAGGGCCTTGTGGGCTTCAGCCTTGGCGCTCCGTGCGCTTTCGAGCACCTTCGCAAGCTCGGACTCTCGCGTCTTAGAGTCAAGCTCCAAGGACTCGTGTTTTTTGGCGAGAGCCTCGAGCTATTGCTGCACCTCACCTACCCGGGCTTCTTGCTTTTTTCGCTCAATGCGCTCCTTGGCCGCTTTGTCTTCAGCCTTGGACAGCGCCTTCTTCAGGGTCGCTACCTCAGTTGTGCCCCCTGACAAGTTCATAATGATCCTATTACTTACAACGAATTTATTTTTAATATATAGACAAGGTATTGCTTACCTTTGCTCTCCTCGAGCTGCCTCTTGGTAAGGCCGAGCTCGTCTTCAGACCGCTCAAGGTCCTGCTTCAGTGCAGCGACCTCTGCAGTACATGTGGCAGCGGCCAGCAGTGAAGCCTGCATATGCACATAGACATATTCTGATTAGACTCCTGAGTCATTATTTGATCCTCTATTCGGCCATTCTTCGCGAACGCCAAACAAAGCACCAGGGGTTACTGTCTATGCGATAACATTTTCCTATATTTTGATTGCTTACCTCAAAGCCTGTTAGGAGGCTGGCGCAAGCTTCGGTCAGTCCGTTTTTGGCGGACTGAACTTTCTCGATCACCGCACTCATGATAGTGTGGTGCTCTTCGTCGATGGAAGCGCCACGAAGCGCTTCCAGCAAGTTGTCCAGTGTCTCGGGATGGACAGAGGCCACCGGCACGGGCGGCTTGCCCCTTTTAACGGGGGATCACCTGCCGGAGTCCGGAACCACTGAAGGTTCCGGCGCAGTGTTCGGCTGAGGGCCAAACTTGGAGCCCGTGGGAGTCTTGCTCCCTTTGCGCCCAGGGTCCAGAAGGTCGCCTCGAGGCGCCCCCAGGACCACCTCCCCTTGGCTCGGTGCCTTTTTAGACAACACCTCGACGTTGTCCGTAGGGCAAGGGGTGGAGGCGGTCGGAAGTGAATCGCTATTCATATCCGACGAGTCCAAAGAACCGTCCGACGAAGATACGTCAAGACGGGCTCGAGACGGACTACATAATCATAGTCGGCGTAAGAAGAAGTAGTGCTATAAAAAGTACCATGAATTACTATGGTATCCAGATACTTACAACTTCGCCAGGGGCTTCTCCTTGGGTAACCACTCGTCGCTGCTGTAGGCGGCCATCGTGGAGCAGTCCGGAAGGACGGTCCTTCCCTTCTTGGACCCTTCGGCCTCCCCGGTTGGGTCGGCCTTCCTTTTCTTGTCTCCCCCAGCTAAGGGGGAGAACTTTTCTCCTCCTCCTCGTTTTCGTGGGAGGAGGGTGCGTCGGAGTTATCGGGCGATGAGTCTGATATAACCTTGCGCCGGAGACCCTTTCGGGTCCCCGTGGCCTTCTTCTTGGCCTTCTTCGCCGGCACCTCGTAAGGCGCCGAAACCAGCATCTCTGTTAGGAGAGCATCTGCAGGATCTTCAGGCAGTGGGGCTGGGCAATTGATCCACTCCGCTGCCTCCACCCAGTCCTGTTAATGGCATGGAAGCTTAGATCCCGCACACGATTAAAACTGGGGCAAATAAATATCCTGTGAGATACAAAAACTTACCGTATTGGCGTGGCGCTTTGCGCTGAGTTCGCGGTCCTCGGTAAGGGGAGGAGGTACCTCAGCGCCCTTGAACAACACCTTCCAGACGTCCTTGTGTGTCGTGTCGAAGAGCTCTCGCAGCGTCTGGTGCTCGGCCGGGTCAAACTCCCACAAAGTGAATACCCGTCGTTGACACGGGAGAATCCAGCGAAAGAGCATAACCTGGACCATGTTGACGAGCTTGATTTTCTTGCTTATCATGTTCTTGATGCAGGTCTGGAGTCCGGTCAGCTCTATCGGGGAACCCCAGGACAGGCCCTTATCTTTCCAGGAGGTGAGCCGCGTGGTGATTCCGGATCAAAATTCGGGGGCCGCCACCCAGTTGGTGTCGCGCGGCTCGGTGATGTAGAACCACCCCGATTGCGACCCCTTTATGGTCTCCACGTAGGAGCCTTCGAGCCAGGTGACGTTAGGTATTTTGCCCACCATGGCGCCTCCGCACTCCGCTTGCTGGCCGACCACCACCTTCGGTTTAACATTGAAGGTCTTCAGCCATAAGCTGAAGTGGGGCCTGATGCAGAGGAAGGCCTCGCACATGACGATAAACGCTGAGATGTTGAGGATGAAATTGGGGGCCAGATCATTAAAATCCAGCCCGTAGTAGAACATGAGCCCGCGGACAAACGGGTGAAGGGGAAATCCCAGTCCGCGAACAAAGTGGGTAAGGAAAACTACCCTCTCATGGGGTGCGGGCATAGGGACGATCTGCCCTGCATCTGGTAGCCGGTGCGTGATGTCCGCGGCCAGATATCCGGCTTCCCGTAGCTTTGTGATGTGCTCCTTCGTGACGGAGGAGACCATCCACTTGCCTCCCGCTCTGGACATGCTTGGAGTGGTTTGAGAAGAAAGACGCGAACTTGGGCGCTGGAGCTCGAGTGCGTGAGAATGGATAAGCAAGGAGGGAGAAGGCGTGGGTAAAAAGGGTGAATCTTTGTCCCTTTATAAGGGTGTAAGAGGCGATACACCTCCCCACTTACCTGGTAAAATCACTTATTCCCTGAACGTCGTAATTGATGGCATGGTTGGGTTACCCATACCCATATTGATGAGAATCCCGTGGTAAGGGGACACGATCTCTGCTTTGACAAGACGTGTCAAGAAAACCACCTTGATATGTGCAATGCTGGTTGAGAAAAACGGTTCGAATAATGACTGGGCCGTAGTATGATGTCATGCTGTCAAGTGTGTCAGCATATTAGATTTGTGGAAATATTATTCTCTCTACGGTGGTATGTGGAACTTGTTTTGCAGATCCGGACACTGTCATTGTGTCCAAAATCTTCCATGGAGTATTCGGAGGAAGAAGCCGCCTTGCAATGCCGGAGACAAATCTGTGCGCCGGACTCATCGTCATTGAAGCCTGGTTCAGGGGCTACTGAGGGAGTCCTGGATTAGGGGGTCTCCGGACAGCCAGACTATATCGTTTGGCCGGAATGTTGGACTATGAAGATACAAGATTGAAGACTTCGTCCCGTGTCCGGATGGGACTCTCCTTGGCGTGGAAGGCAAGCTTGGCGATACAGATGTGTAGATCTCCTCCCTTGTAACCGACTCTGTGTAACCCTAGCCCCCTCCAGTGTCTATATAAACCGGAGGGTTTAGTACGTAGGACAACATACAATCATACCATAGGCTAGCTTCTAGGGTTTAGCCTCTATGATCTCGTGGTAGATCAACTCTTGTAATGCTCATATCATCAAGATCAATCAAGCAGGACGTAGGGTATTACCTCCATCAAGTGGGCCCGAACTTGGGTAAATATCGTGTCCCCTGCCTCCTGTTACCATCCGCCTTAGACGCACAGTTCGGGACCCCCTACCCGAGATCCGCCGGTTTTGACACCGACATGTACCTTACTAATGCTCGCAGTAGCACCTTGGTATTTGATACTGGTTCTGTTGCTAATATTTGTAACTCGAAACAGTGGCTATGGATTAAGCAAAGATTGGCTAAGGACGAGGTGATGATGAGCGTGGGAAATGGTTCCAAAGTCGATGTGATCGCGGTCGGCACGCTACCTCTACATCTACATTCGGGATTAATTTTAGACCTGAATAATTGCTATTTGGTGCCAGCGTTGAGCATGCACATTATATCTGGATCTTGTTTTATGCGAGATGGTTATTCATTTAAATCTGAGAATAATGCTTGTTCTATTTATATGAGTAATATCTTTTATGATCATGCACCCTTAAAGAGTGGTCTATTTTTGATGGATCTCGATAGTAGTGATACACATATTCATAATATTAAAGCCAAAGATGCAGAGTTGATAATGATAGTGCAACTTATTTGTGGCACTGCCGTTAAGTCATATTGGTGTAAAGCGCATGAAGAAACTCCATTCTGATGGACTTTTGGAATCACTTGATCATGAATCACTTGGTACTTGCGAACCATGCCTCATGGGCAAGATGACTAAAACGCCGTTCTCCGGAACTATGGAGCGGGCAACAGATTTGTTGGAAATCATACATACTTATGTATGTGGTCTGATGAATGTTGAGACTCGCGGCGGGTATCGTTATTTTCGCACCTTCACAGATGATTTGAGTGGATATGGGTATATCTACTTAATGAAACATAAGTCTGAAACATTTGAAAAGTTCAAAGAATTTCAGAGTGAAGTGGAAAATCATCGTAACAAGAAAATAAAGTTTCTACGATCTAATCGTGGAGGAGAATATTTGAGTTACGAGTTTGGTCTTCATTTGAAACAATGTGGAATAGTTTCGCAACTCACGCCACCCGGAACACCACAACGTAATGGTGTGTCCGAACATCGTAATCGTACTTTACTAGATATGGTACGATCTATGATGTCTCTTACTGATTTACCGCTATCATTTTGGGGTTATGCTTTAGAGACGACTGCATTGACGTTAAATAGGGCACCATCTAAATCCGTTGAGACGACACCTTATGAACTGTGGTTTGGCAAGAAACCAAAGTTTTCATTTCTTGAAGTTTGGGCCTGTGATGCTTATGTGAAAAAGCTTCAACCTGATAAGCTCGAACCCAAATCAGAGAAATATGTCTTCATAGGATACCCAAAGGAGACTGTTGGGTACACCTTCTATCACAGATCCGAAGGCAAGACATTCGTTGCTAAGAATGGATCCTTTATAGAGAAGGTGTTTATCTCGAAAGAGGTGAGTGGGAGGAAAGTTGAACTTGATGAGGTAACTGTACCTTCTCCCTTATTGGAAAGTAGTTCATCACAAAAATCTGTTCCTGTGACTCCTACACCAATTAGTGAGGAAGCTAATGATGAAGATCATGTAACTTCACATCAAGTTACTACCAAACCTCGTAGGTCAACCAGAGTAAGATCCGCACCAGAGTGGTACGGTAATCCTGTTCTGGAAGTCGTGTTACTTGACCATGACGAACCTACGAACTATGAGGAAGCAATGATGAGCCCAGATTCCGCAAAATGGCTTGAGGCCTTGAAATCTGAGATGGGATCCATGTATGAAAACAAAGTGTGGACTTTGGTTGACTTGCCCGATGATTGGCAAGCCATCAAGAATAAATGGATCTTTAAGAAGAAGGCTAACACCAACGGTAATGTTACTATCTACAAAGCTCAACTTGTTGCAAAAGGTTTTCGACAAGTTCAAGGAGTTGACTACGATGAGACCGTCTCACCCGTAGCGATGCTTAAGTCCGTCTGAATCATGTTAGCAATTGCCGCATTTTATGATTATGAAATTTGGCAGATGGATGTAAAGACTGCATTCCTGAATGGATTTTGGGAAGAAGAGTTGTATATGATGCAACCTGAAGGTTTTATCGATCCAAAGGGTGCTAACAAAGTATGCAAGCTCTAGCGATCCATCTATGGAATGGTGCAAGCATCTCGGAGTTGGAATAAACGTTTTGATAGTGTGATCAAATCATATGGTTTTATACAGACTTTGGAGAAGCCTGTATTCACAAGAAAGTGAGTGGGAGCTCTGTAGAATTTCTAATATTATATGTGGATGACATATTGTTGATTGGAAATAATATAGAATTTCTGGATAGCATAAAAGGATACTTGAATAAGAGTTTTCCAATGACCTCGGTGAAGCTGCTTATATATTGGGCATCAAGACCTATAGAGATAGATCAAGACGCTTAATTGGACTTTCACAAAGCACATACCTTGATAAAGTTTGAAGAAGTTCAAAATGGATCAAGCAAAGAAAGGGTTCTTGCCTGTGTTACAAGGTGTGAAGTTGAGTCAGACTCAATGCCCGACCACTGCAGAAGATAGAGAGAAAATGAAAGATGTTCCCTATGTTCACCCATAGGCTCTATCATGTATGCAATGTTGTGTACCAGACCTGTTGCATGCCTTGCTATTAGTTTAGCAGGGAGGTACCAAAGTAATCCAGGAGTGTATCACTGGACAGCGGTCGAGAACATCCTGAAATACCTAAAAATGACTAAGGATATGTTTCTCATTTATGGAGGTGACAAAGACCTCGTCGTAAATGGTTACATCGATGCAAGCTTTGACACTGATCCGGATGCCTCTAAGTCACAAACCGGATACGTGTTTTTATTGAACGGTGGAGCTGTTAGTTGGTGCAGTTCTAAGCAAAGTGTCATGGCGGGATCTATGTGTGAAGCGGAGTACATAGCTGCTTCAGAAGCAGCAAATGAAGGAGTCTGGATGAAGGAATTCATATACAATCTAGGTGTCATACCTAGTGCATCGGGTCCAATGAAAATCTTTTATGACAATACTGGTGCAATTGCCTTGGCAAAGGAATCCAGATTTCATAAAAGAACCAAGCACATCAAGAGACGCTTCAATTCCATCTGCGATCAAGTCAAGGAGGGAGACATAGAGATTTGCAAGATACATACGGATCTGAATGTTGTAGACCCGTTGACTAAGCCTCTCTCACGAGCAAAATATGATCAACACCAAGACTCCATGGGTGTTAGAATCATTACTGTGTAATCTAGATTATTGACTCTAGTGCAAGTGGGACACTGAAGGAAATATGCCCTACAGGCAATAATAAAGTTGTTATTTATATTTACTTATATCATGATAAATGTTTATTATTCATGCTAGAATTGTATTAACCGGAAACTTAGTACATGTGTCAATACATAGACAAACAGAGTGTCACTAGTTTGCCTCTACTTGACTAGCTCGTTGAATCAATGATGGTTATGTTTCCTAACCATAGACATGAGTTGTCATTTGATTAATGGGATCACATCATTAGAGAATGATGTGATTGACTTGACCCATCTGTTAGCTTAGCACGATGATCATTTAGTTTGCTGCTATTGCTTTCTTCATGACTTATACATGTTCCTATGACTATGAGATTATGCAACTCCCGAGTACCGGAGGAACACTTTGTGTGCTACGAAACATCACAACGTAACTGGGTGATTATAAAGGTGCTCTACAGGTGTCTCCAATGGTGCTTGTTGAGTCGGCGTAGATCAAGAATAGGATTTGTCACTCCGATTGTCGGAGAGGTATCTCTGGGCCCTCTCAGTAATGCACATCACTATAAGCCTTGCAAGCAATGCAACTAATGAGTTAGTTGCGGGATGATGCATTACGGAACGAGTAAAGAGACTTGCCGGTAATGAGATTGAAACTAGGTATTGAGATACCGACGATCGAATCTCGGGCAAGTAACATACCGATGACAAAGGGAACAACGTATGTTGTTATGCGGTTTGACCGATAAAGATCTTCGTAGAATATGTAGGAACCAATATGAGCATCCAGGTTCCGCTATTGGTTATTGACCGGAGACGAGTCTCGGTCATGTCTACATAGTTCTCGAACCCGTAGGGTCCGCACGCTTAAAGTTCGGTGACGATCGGTAATATGAGTTTATGTGTTTTGATGTACCGAAGGTAGTTCAGAGCCCCGGATGTGATCACTGCCGGGGATCTGATCCACGAGCACCTATGGGACCGGCGGACCGAGTCCCTTTCGGTTCGGCGGGGGCGAGGGTCGCACGAAGAGCGGATCGAGGCGAAACACACGAGCAGTTTACCCAGGTTCGGGCCGCACGGATGCGTAAAACCCTACTCCTGCTTTATGGTTTGTATTGAGTTCTTGCTCGGGAGCGCGGAGTGCTACAATACACCCCAGCGGCTAACGAAACCGAGCGTGAGTGTTCTCTCCCCCCCTCTCTACGTTGCGCATGGGCCTCCTTTTATATGCTCAAGGGGTCACCGACAGGTGGCAACGTAGACAAGGGTAAAAATGGAAAGGTGTTGCTGTAGGTACAACTACCTGCTACAGTGTATCATACCTAACCCTGACGGCAGGGGACAAGGGCATTAAATGCCCGTCTGCGTCGCCTAAATAGTGCAAAAGGGACCGTCAGGGACGCCACCGCTCGCCACGATGGCAATCTTGTCAGCGCCGCTTGCCACCGCGCGCCGCTGGCTGCACAGCCTCCCGCCACGTACGCCTGGAAGGGTCCCAGAGCGACACGTTGGTGGATGTGCTGGAGCGCGGGCACAGAGTGGTGGCTTGCCGCGGCAAGCGCCTTGCCGCGGTCGTTGTCTTGTCGCATCCGGGAGCTTGTCGCTCACCGGGCCTTGCCGGGACGCGTGGCACGTCGCGGCAAGCTCCTTGAGATGCCTTGGTTGGCCTTCCCGGCAAGCTCCTCTTGCCGGGGTCTTGAAGTGCCTTGGTTGGCCTTCCCGGCAAGCTCCTCTTGTCGGGGTCTTGAGGTGCCTTGGTTGGCCTTCCCGGCAAGGTCCTCTTGCCGGGGTCTTGTCTCCTTGGCTTGGATACTTTGTCCTTGGATGGCTCCAAAGGAACCACGGAGGTCCTTGGCGGTCACCCGGCAAGCCTTGCAGCGGGATGCTGCGACTGCCCGTGCACAAGTTCGGGATACTAGGGTACCCCTACTCTAGTACACCGACAGGAGCCCCCGGGCCTGGGCCATACACGGTGCCGAGCGCTGTTGGGCTAGGCCCAAAACAGGACACGGGCCCGCGCGGCCTAGGTTTCGCCGTATCTCTCCCGTATCCACCGCGCCCTCCCCGAACGGCACGCGTTGAATGCGGCGTCGTGGGGGAGATCGTGGGTGGTTTCTTTATTCGGAAAGGCGGAACGTCCGCCCCCTTCCTCTTTATAAGCAGGGGAAACAGGGGTAGTTCACCCATTCGCCGGTTGCTACTCCAATCTCAGAAATCTCCACCGCCCCCTCGGCTTTCCAAAGCTGCAAGAGAGCAGCGCCCCGCCCCTCATCGCCACCAGCACCACCAACGTCATCGAGCTCCTCCACCACTTCCGCCATGGCTCCGAAAGCCGATAAAGGGAAGGTTGTGAAGTCGACCGAGGCACAGCGGCTTGCGGCGCTGCAAAAGGAGCGGGCAATCTTCCCCCCCAAGCTCGCCGCGAGAGAGCTGAGGGAGAACTACTACCTCTTCTGGTCGACGGAGACACGAGCGCATCCGCGCACGAAGGTACTTCCAGCCGCCGCTTGGAAAATGGCTCCAAATGGATACCCCTTCTTCGCCTTGTTCTTCTACTGCGGGCTCTGCCCGCCTTTCTCTGAGTTTTTCTGTGATATTATGAACACCTACGGGTTCCACCTCCTTGACTTCACCCCCAATGCTGTTCTGACCATGGCAGTTTTCGCACATCTCTGTGAAAACTTTGTCGGAGTCCACCCCAATGTAGCCCTTTTTCGCCACTTCTTTATGCCCCGAGTAGAGAGAGGAGAGCCTTTATCCGGCGGAATCGCCTGGATTTCAAGGGCCGGCAAGAAGGACACTTATCTGGAGGGAGAGTTCCACAGCAAGTGGGAGGAGTGGAGAGCAGACTGGTGCTGGATTGTCGAGGAGAACCCGCAGCCATTTACCGCCCGGCGCCAAGCCCCAGTAGCACGCGGCAGCGATTGGAGTGACATGGGCCCGGAAGACGATAGGCTGAAGATTGCTGTCACCCGGATCCTACGCCTCAGGCTTGCCGGGCTCACTGTAGGCGCTGTTGGCGCAAATTTTCTTCGTCGCCGCATCGCCCCCCTGCAGGAATGGGGGAGACCCGCCTGGGAATTCAAGAATGCGGCGGATATCATGAGGCTGCGTCCGGGCCTCAACTTCAACTTCACTGTTCTGGAGCTCAACGCGATGCTCTAGGAGCTGTTCAAGTACGACCCTCAACATCCCGAAGTGTTCAGGTTGCCGGGGCGTCGTTCCGCTGTGCAACAATTTCGCGCTCGACCGCATCCATGCAATGATGCCGCTGTGTGATTCGCATGGAATTGTCCCAACTTGGCAAGAGCCTGCAGACAACATCGTGCAGGAGTTCTTTGATGGCTTGGTAGAAGTGTCGGTCCGCTCCGACGAAAAGGATAGCCTCACCCGCGACACCATCGATGCGGAGATGACATGCATAGCCACTAGGCTGGAAGAGGCGGCGGCAGCCACAGCCGCGGGCGAATTTGGATTCACCGTGGAGGAGGCAGATGCAGCAGAGGCGGCAAGCCGTGCCGAGCGAGAGGAGCCCGTTGGCGAGAAAGAGCTTGTCGGGCATGGCGTCGAGTCGAGCGAGCCCACCGGGGATACGAGCGGTTTGCTGGAGATCAACTCCTCTTCCTCCTCATCTTCAGGCAGCTCGCCGCAAGCAGAGCCTCCATCTCCACCAAGAAGGCATCTCCGCAAGGCCGGGAACGTAGCGGGGCGGCAAGCGAGTGAACAGCCGCCGCGCCGCGGACACGCTCCACCATGGCAAGCACTGTTGCCGCGGGAGCATCTCACGCTGCTGCGGTAACTGGAGCGGGGTCCACCCGGACCACCGCTTCTGCTCCTGCCACTTCTTACGCCGCGGCGGCAGCCGGAGCGGGGTCGTCGCAAACCACCGCCACTGTTCCCGCCAAGCGGCCAAGGGAAACTACTCCTCCGCCTCCTCGCACCGGACGTGAGCCGGACTTCGACTTCTCCGCGTTCAGCTCCGACGAAGAAGAAGAAGAGTAAGATTCTCTTGTTGTACTTGTAGTTCTTCAATTCTTGCTGTTTGTCTTGTATCTCATTTGCTTTACTCTGAACTTATTCCTTTTTAGGACTCTGGCCCAGAGAGCAGCGAAGAGGGCCAAGGTCCCAGTGATTATCATCGAGGACGAACCCACCGCGACAGCAGGGGGCGCGTCCGAGACAACCTTGCCGGACCCAACAACTATTCTCCCGAGTAGCCCCCAGCGTAAGTATATGGTTCGCTTTCCGCTGTGAGGTGCGCATGGATACTCTGTCTTTGCTGATATCTGACTGTTGGTTTGTGTAGGAGCAGAGCAGCCCCACCAGGAGCCAAGGGAGAGCTCTCCGGCAAGGGAGAGCTCTCCGGCAAGGGAGAAGTCTCCGGCAAGGGAGAGTTCTCCGGCAAGGGACAGCACCAGCGGCCCCCCGATGGCGGTGACCACGACTGCAGAACCCGGTATAGGTAATCCTTTCGCTTCAAAACTTCCCCTGGGTTCTTCTTCTTTTGATCTTCTTTTTGTTGGATATTTGCTTGACTCTTCTCCCTTTTCCGGCCATCAGACCCATCTGCTGCGGAGCCGATGGAGACCGAGGTTGCCGCCGACGACACCGCTGCCACCGAGGGAGCAGCCGGTGCTGACGATCCCGCCGGTGCAAAGGCCGCTAAAGCTGCCGCTGCAGCAGCTAGCGAGGGGTCTGGCGATCGTACTGACGGCCCTGAGGCCGCAGGAGCGCCAGGCGCTACGTCGACCGCCGACCCGTCCGCCGCTGCCGCAGCGCCAGGCTCCGAAGAGCCCCAGGCAGGCGTCTACTTGAAGGCCGGCGATGGCGTCTTCATCAACCTCCCCTGGGCGTCGCGCTCCAGGGCGCCGGTTGAAGGGGAGAGCTTCGACGGAGAGGTGCTCGCCTCCGCTGGGCTGACGCTGGTTGACGTGCCGAGCAGCAGCAGCAGTGAGCCTGAGGAGGAGCGGCTGCTGCGGAAGCTGGTGTCGCTCTATCGCACGCGGCAAGCCAAGCTGGAATCCCACGAGGCGCTTGTCGCGAAGGCGGGAGCGGACATCGAGAAGCGCGCGGAGGAGCTCCGGGGTCTCAACCAGGAAACTCTCTGGTCCTGGCATAGGAGCGGGAGCAACTCACCGAAGAGCGGAAGGCCTTCTTCCTCGAAAAGGCCGAAGTTGAAGAGCAACAGCGGCTTGCCGCTGAGAAGCTGTCTACGCAGGAGGGCGAGCTGGCGCAGCGGAAGGTCAACCTTGACGCCCACGAGGAGGAGCTTGCCGCGCGCGAGCGAACATTCGGCGGAGCCCTCAAGCAAGCGGAGGATGCTGCCGCAGCCGTCGAGGCCGCCAAGAAGGAGCTGGAGACGAAGGTGGCGCAGCTGGAGGCGAAGGTGGCGCAGCTGGAGGCGAAGGTGGCGCAGCTGGAGGCCGATCTCAAGACGAGTGGTGAAGAGCTTGCCGCCACCAAGGACTCCAACGCAGATCTTGAGTTGAAGCTGACCACTTTGACCAAGACGCTGGACGGCGCCAGGGAGCAGGAGGTGGCCTTGAAGGAGGTGATCAAGGCCGACAAGGCGCTGCTGGCGAGTGCTCCCGCCGCCTAGAATGCTTTTAAGGAGAATGTGGAGCACTGGACGGAGAGTCTCGTGAGTGCTGCCGCAGATATCGACAGGGAGCTGGCGCAGCTGGGGGTGGAGGATCTCGGGTATCCCTCTGATGAGAACCTCCAACCCAGCGCCAAGCTCACCTTGTTCTTCAAAGGCGTGGCGACGGCCCTCCAGCGGCTCCGGGAGAAGATCCCAAAGCAGCTGGCCGACGAGTCACGCAAGATCCGCGGGGGAGCTCTTCAAAAGGTGTTGGTGAAGGTGGCCTTCCGCAACCCGGGCCTCAACCTCACCAACGTCCTCAAGGCCCTGCCGCCAGATGCTGATCTGGAGGCGCTCAAGACCCTTGTCGCACCCATTGTGGACAAGGTGAGCGGGATCAAGAGGATTGAGGGCGATCGTGTAGACTAGGCCGCCCGTTTTCTTCTTTTCTTGTCGCTGCTGGTCATGTTATGAGAACAATCTGTTAGAGCCGCGACAAGCTATCTTGTAATATAACTCTATTCCGGGTAATGATTGCAATGTTATTCCCTTTACTCGATTCCTCCCTTTGTATGTTTTTTTACCCTACGCTTTTAGGGAACTTGCCGGTGCAGGCACCTGAGCCGCGAGCGCTGAGTGCGGGACGTCAGCAGCCTGCTGGCAGTGCCGCTACCGACAAGAAACCTTGTCGCAACTAGTCGCAGCTCACTTAAGTTGTTGAGCGGACTCGAAACAAAGTAAGGGCGCAACTAGCTACGAGTCGGTTCCTCCGCGCACAGGTTTTCCATACAAAGTGCGGTCGTTCAAGGGAGATAACTTAAAATTTTAAAAAATCTGATTGCTCAAACTTTGGCAACTTAGCTTTTCTGTTGTTTGCTTCCCGGCAAGGCGAAACTTTCTTGAACGACGCCTGGTCCATACCATTATCTTCTCCCCCCCCCCGAGAAACTTGTGGGCGAGGAAACCTTCCTTTCCTTGAGAAAAAAGAAAGAGGAGAAAATAAAGATATGGAGCCTTACGGCTCGTTATTACTTACCTGGGAGTAGGTGCTGCACAAAGTGTCAGATCACATATGCAAAAACTAGAAAGCACGAAATTGACAAGATGTGCGGAGCACATGAGCTTTACTTATGCACGGGGTCTGCGCCCGGCTTTGTACAAAGGATTACATGCAACAGCGGCAAGACTTGTACAGAAGTTGGTTGCCGGAACAGGTTCCGGCAACCGCGCCTTACGAGTAAAACTTATGAAGATGCTCAATGTTCTAGGAATTCCTTACCGGAATGCAATCTTCGGTCTCAAGGCGAACATCGCCAGGCCTAGTGACTCGTTTCACCCGGTAAGGGCCTTCCCACTTCGGCGTCAACTTGTTGGAATTCTTGGTGGACTGAACACGCCGAAGAACAAGGTCGCCTTCCTCGAGACTTCTGGCGTTAACTTTGCGGCTATGGTAGCGACGCAAAGCTTGCTGATAGCAAGCAGCTCGTACAGCAGCCTGAAGACGGTCTTCCTCAAGGAGTAGCGCGTCATCTTGTCGCAGCTACTCTTGCTCAAGCTCATCATAAGCGAGTACTCGAGGTGACCCGTATACGAGTTCCGTGGGGAGAACTTCCTCTGCTCCATAGACTAGAGCGAAAGGTGTCTGGCCAGTGGCTCGATTTGGCGTCGTCCTGATCGACCAAAGAACCACCGGCAGCTCCTCGATCCAGTTTCTTCCGCACTTGTGCAGCTTGTCGAAAGTCCTGGTCTTGAGCCCACACAGCACTTCAGCATTTGCCCTCTCCGCTTGACCGTTGCTTCTCGGGTGAGCAACAGAAGCGAAGCAGACCTTGGCGCCAAGATCTTGGACGTACTGCATGAAGGTGCGGCTCGTGAATTGCATGCCATTGTCGGTGATTATCCTGTTAGGGATCCCGAAACGGTAAACAATCGACCTGAAGAACTTGACTGCTGACTGTGCTGTCACCTTCCTCACTGCTTCCACTTCCGGCCACTTTGTGAACTTGTCGATTGCAACGTACAAGTACTCAAAGCCCCCGATTGCTCGAGGAAAGGGGCCGAGGATGTCGAGCCCCCAGACCGAAAATGGCCAGGATAAAGGGATCGTCTGGAGAGCTTGAGCTGGTTGGTGTATCTGCTTGGAATGGAACTGGCACGCTTCACACTTGGTTACTTGTGCAGTTGCATCCTGGAGGGTTGTCGGCCAAAAGAAACCTTGCCGGAATGCTTTGCCGGCAAGTGCTCTTGCGCCAATGTGGTGACCACATATGCCTCCATGTATCTCTGCCAACAGCTTTTGTCCGTCTTCCCGGTGAATACACTTCAATTTCACACCGTTGAGTCTTCTTCTGTACAGTGTGTTGTCGACAAACTGGTACATACTTGACTGCCGGGCTACTCTTTCCACTTCTTCTTGCTCTTCGGGAAGTTCTCCTGTCTGAAGGAAACGGACAATCTGCTGTGCCCATGCTGGAGCTTGTGGCTCGACAACAAGGACTAAAGGCAAATATGCTGCTGTGGGAACATCCACTTCTATGGCGAGAACCTGCGGCTCTGCCGGAGCTTGACGTTCCCTGGCAAGCTTGCCGGAGCAAAACTTGTCGGGAGCTTCTGCTTCAACGGAACAAACCCTAGGGCTTGCCGGAGCAGAGTGCTCCTCAGCGCTCTTGGCGTTGATCTTGGGGACCTTCTTGGCGGCGGCTTCAGGAAGCTCTGCCAGAAAATAGTCACCAGAAATCAACTTCCTCTTCTTGCTCTGTCCAGTTGATGGCGTTACAGACGGTTGAGTCAGCTTGAGCACAAAGATCCCTGGTTCCACAGGTAACTTAAGTGCGGCGCACTTTGATAGGCCATCGGCAATGGCATTCTGAGCTCTTGGAACATGCTCCATCTATAGGCCGTCAAAGTGCTCTTCTAGCTTTCTCACTTCGTCGATGTAGGCTTCCATCAACGGACTCTAATAGCTCTTGTTCACTTGGCGGACGACAAGCTGCGAGTCACCCCTGACAATGAGCTTCTTGATCCCAAGGTCTGACGCGATCCTGAGACCGGCAAGCAAGCCTTCATACTCTGCAGTATTGTTTGTTGCTTGCTCCTTGGGAAAGTGCATCTGGACTACGTACTTGAGGTGCTCTCCGGTGGGTGCGACAAGCAGCACGCCAGCGCCGGCGCCTTGCAGCGAAAAGGCACCATCAAAGTACATCAGCCACTCTTTGCTTGCTTCCTCGACGGGGATGCTCGTTTCTGGAATTTCTTCATCTGGTGTTGGCGTCCATTCTGCTATGAATTCTACCAATGCTCTGCTTTGGATAGTTGAAGTACTCTCAAACTTGAGGCCAAAGCTTGACAGTTCCAGTGCCCACTCAACAATCCTGCCTGTCGCTTCTGGATTCTGTAGTATCCTCTTCAGCGGAAAACGAGTGACAACTGTGATCTCATGTGCTTGGAAGTAATGGCGCAGCTTTCTCGAGGCCATGAGAAGGCCGAAAAGCAATTTCTGCACACCAGAGTACCTTGACCTAGCCCCCTGCAGAAGGGAACTGACAAAGTAAACTGGGCGTTGTACCATTCTCTTCTGTATCTCCTCGCGCGTCTGCGCAGATCCATCCTTGTCGGGACCAGAGCTTGTCGGGGAAGCCCCCTGCTTGTCGCTGGATGCGCCTGCCGTGGTTGCTGGCTCGTCATCTGCCTCCCTCTCTGCTACTAACGCAGCACTAACCACTTGATTGGTTGCCGCTATATACAGCAGCAACTTCTCTTGTGGCTTAGGTGCGACAAGTGTTGGAGCGGAGGACAGGTATCTCTTCAAGTCTTGCAGCGCAGCCTCCGCTTCCGGAGTCCATTTCATTGGACCTGCCTTTTTCAATATTTTGAAAAACGGCAGGGCGCGCTCAGCAGACCTAGAGATAAACCTGCTGAGAGCAGCCACGCAACCGGCAAGTCTTTGTACATCCTTGACGCGCTTTGGTGCTTCAATCTGCTCAATGGCCTTGATCTTGTCGGGATTGGCTTCGATTCCCCGCTGAGACACGAAGAACCCGAGAAGCTTGCCGGAGGGGACTCCAAACACACACTTCTCGGGGTTGAGCTTGAGGCTGATCTTGCGCAGATTTGCAAAGGTCTCGTCTAAATCTTGAATCAGAGTTGCCTTGTCCTTGCTCTTGACCACTATGTCATCCATGTAGGCTTCCACATTTCTGTGTATTTGTGGCTCAAGAGCGACATGGACTACCCTTGCAAATGTTGAACCAGCATTTTTTAAACCGAAAGGCATCCGTATGAAACAGTACGTGCCACATGGAGTGATGAATGCGGTCTTCTCCTCATCCTCTTCTGCCATGAAGATCTGATGGTATCCTGAGTATGCGTCAAGAAATGAAAGCAAATCACATCCGGCCGTGGAGTCAACAATCTGGTCAATGCGCGGCAAAGGAAATGGGTCTTTGGGACAAGCTTTGTTAACATCGGTAAAGTCGATACAAAGTCTCCATTTCCCGTTCGCCTTGCGCACGACTACAGGATTGGCCAACCACGTAGGATGGAGCACTCCTCTGACAAGGCCTGCTGCTTCCAACTTCTTGATCTCTTCTGCGATGAATTCTTGGCGCTCCACTGCTTGCTTCCTGACCTTCTGCTTGACGGGCCACGCATGAGGACAAACGGCAAGATGGTGCTCAATTACTTTCCTGGGAACACCGGGGATGTCAGACGGTTGCCACGCAAACACGTCGACGTTCGCCCGCAGGAAAGCAATGAGCGCGCTTTCCTATTTAGAGTCGAGAGTGGCACTGATGGTGAAGGTACCACCAGTGCCGTCCTCCTTGGCGGACACCTTCTTGGTCTCTGGCGGAGCTGCCATTGTCTTCTTACACTTGCCGGTGGAGCTCGATGGTGCGTCCTCGACGGCAGCGCAGCACTCCGAAGAGGTGCGCTTGCCGGAGTGGGCATCAGAACTCTTGCCGGACTTGGTCTTCTTCTTCCCCCCGGGAGCTTCAACGGCAGGTGACTTGCGATCTGTTGCGGCTGCCGCTTCCCGGTAGATCTTGTCGGCGCAGATAAGAGCATCCTTCTTGTCGCCAGGGACAGAGATGACGCTTATCGGGCCTGGCATCTTCAGCATGTTGTATGCGTAGTGAGAGGCTGCCATGAACTTGGCGAGTGCTGGACGGCCGAGTATCCCATTGTAAGGCAATGGAAAATCGGCAACGTCAAAAGTGACCCTCTCAGTCCTGAAGTTCACTTCGCTGCCAAATGTTACTGGCAACGTGACCTTCCCCTTCGGCTTGCTCCTTCCCGGGTTGATTCCTTGGAATGTGCCGGTCTCTTCAAGCTCGCTGTCAGGGATCTGGAGTTTCTGGAGTACAGCGGAGGAGATCAGGTTCAAGCCGGCCCCGCCGTCAACTAGCATCTTAGTGACCTTGAGGTTGCGGATAGTTGGTGAAACCAACATCGGCAAGCACCCGACCGCAGTTGTGCGATCAGGGTGGTCCTCAATATCAAAGATGATAGGCGTGCTGGACCATTTCAGAAGCTTGCGTGACTCGACAGGTGGTTCTGCCGCATTGACTTCCCGCACCCACTGCTTGAGTTGGCGGTGCGAAGTATGCAGAGAAGCACCACCGTCAACGCACAAGACCTCTGTGGCTTTCTGGAACTCCTGCTCACTGGTCTCGACATCATCCATGTCTTCGTCGTCGTCGTCATCTTCATCCTTGTCGCGGCCGCGGGGAGGTCTGTCTCCTTGCCGCTGCTTGGCCTTGCCGCGGCGTCCTCCCCGGCCGGCGTGCTTCTTGCCGGATTCTCCAGCGCCTCCTTGGGCCCTCTCCTTGTCGCGTCGCTCGTATTCAGCCTTTTGCTGCTGGACAAGCTGCTCGACCTTCTTGCAGCTCTGGAGGTCATGGCCCTTGGTGCGGTGGATCTTGCAGTACTGCTTGTCGGTGCCGTCCTGCTTGTCGGCGACCGCCACAGTCTGGCAGTTGGTGCATGCGGCAATCTCCTTGCCGGAGCTACCAGCTTTGGCTTTCTTGGCGCCACCTTCGTTGCCGGACTGCTCAATGACTAGCACATCTTTGCCTTTCTTCTTCCTGTTGTTCCGCCGCCGGTTTTTCTTTGCCGGGGCAGCATCCTCGCTGTCAGATCCTCCTGCTCCTGTATTCTCTCCGGGGAGTTTCCTCCCTTCCTCAGCACGTGCACACTTGTCGGCCAGGGCATACAGCTCACTGACGTCTCTGATCTTGCACATCGCCATCTCCTCCCGCATCCTGCGGTTACGCACGTTCTGATGGAACGCGCTGATGACCGCGGCAGGGTGGACATCTGGGATGTTGTGCTGTACACGGCTGAATCTCTGAATGTACTTGCGCAGGGGCTCTCCTTCCTTCTGGGCGAGCAGATGAAGGTCACTCTCTTGGCCATGAGGTTTGTGGCCGCCTGTAAAGGCGCCGACAAACTGATGGCATAGGTCTGCCCAGGAGGATATGGAGTTGTCCGGCAAGTGCATGAGCCAGGACCTGACGTTGGGCTTGAGCACCAGCGGGAAGTAGTTGGCAAGGATCTTGTCGTCCCGCCCCCCGGCAGCCTGCACCGCGATGGTGTAGATGCTGAGGAACTCCGACGGATGCGACTTGCCGTCGTACTTCTCTGGTACGTCTGGCTTGAAATTCTTCGTGCTGGGCCACTGGACTTGCCGCAGCTCACGAGTAAACGCAGGGCAACCTACCGCGTACGGCAAGTCGCCTGGTTCCCCTGGCGCATGCATGTCGACAGAGGGCCCAGCGCGCTGGTCCGATTGACGTCGCGCTTCTCTTCGGCGCTCGATGCGAGTACGAGCGTCTTCTTGCTGTCGTTCGTGAAGAACTTGGCGCTGATCGCGACGAGCTCGTGGATCTGATGACGCGGTGGAGTCGCTGTCGAGGTGGATCCGGCGAGTCGGCGATCTTGGCCTTCGGGGCGGAGAGTGCACAGTGGTTGCACCCCCACCGGTCTTGTCGCCACCAGGCTCGTGCCTGGCTGACTTGCCGCGGCTGCGACGTGCTCGGCTGCCGTTGAGTGTCGCCGTTGGCGAAGCCGATGAGACTCTGAATGGTGGCCCTCCAGTCGTCGATCTTGTCTGCCGTTGGAGGGTAGTCCAGGAGCAGTTGAGCTTGCGCCAAAGCTTCTGCTGCAGTGGCGGGTGGCGGTGGCGAACGGTGCAAGGAGCGGGACATGCTCGGACTTCTAACTATGTTAGAAGGAGAAGTGTCCCGTCCAGGCGACCGTGCCTCGCTTGTGCCAACATGTTGGCGTGCATGCTGGTCTTGAGCACTCCGAGATCCACCAGCTCGATCTTGGTCCAGCAAACGCATGGTACCGTGAGTACCATGACGCTGCCGGTCCCGCGCCTCCTAAGATGGGCGCGGTGCATGTACGGACGCCGAGGTCTTGGAGTGCGCCCGGTCGTTGTGGGAGCCGGCTACACCGCCGATGGGCAGCGCAGCCTTGTCCTTGGACCTGGCAGCACCGTGAGCTCCCTCGTCGACGCCCGTTCTTCCGCCGGCGTCCGCCCCATCAGCCATTTTGCTCCGGCGGTGGTGGGTTCGGCGCGGACGGAGCAGCTGCCTCCGAAGCCTTCTTCTTCGGCGGCATGTCGATGAAGATGATGAAGATCTAGCTCGTGTGAACGCCGGATCTGGTTCACACAACCTCGACGCCCCTACCTGGCGCGCCAAAGATGTCGGGGATCTGATCCACGAGCACCTATGGGACCGGCGGACCGAGTCCCTTTCGGTTCGGCGGGGGCGAGGGTCGCACGAAGAGCGGATCGAGGCGAAACACACGAGCAGTTTACCAAGGTTCGGGCCGCACGGATGTGTAAAACCCTACCCCTGCTTTGTGGTTTGTATTGAGTTCTTGCTCGGGAGCGCGGAGTGCTATAGTACACCCCAGCGGCTAACGAGACCGAGCGTGAGTGTTCTCTCCCCCCCCCTCTCTACGTTGTGCATGGGCCTCCTTTTATATGCTCAAGGGGTCACCGACAGGTGGCAACGTAGACAAGGGTAAAAATGGAAAGGTGTTGTGGTAGGTACAGCTACCTGCTATAGTGTATCATACCTAACCCTGACGGCAGGGGACAAGGGCATTAAATGCCCATCTGCGTCGCCTAAATAGTGCAAAAGGGACCGTCGGGACACCACCGCTTGCCATGATGGCAATCTTGTCAGCGCCGCTTGCCGCCGCGCGCCGCTGGCTGCACAGCCTCCCGCCACGTACGCCTGGAAGGGTCCCAGAGCGACACGTTGGTGGATGTGCTGGAGCGCGGGCACAAAGTGGTGGCTTGCCGCGGCAAGCGCCTTGCCGCGATCGTTGTCTTGTCGCTCACCGGGCCTTGCCGGGACGCGTGGCGCGTCACGGCAAGCTCCTTGAGATGCCTATTTGGCCTTCCCGGCAAGCTCCTCTTGTCGGGGTCTTGAGGTGCCTTGGTTGGCCTTCCCGGCAAGCTCCTCTTGCCGGGGTCTTGAGGTGCCTTGGTTGGCCTTCCCGGCAAGCTCCTCTTGCCGGGGTCTTGTCTCCTTGGCCTGGATACTTTGTCCTTGGATGGCTCCAAAGGAACCACGGAGGTCCTTGGCGGTCACCCGGCAAGCCTTGCCGCGGGATGCTGCGACTGCCCGTGCACAAGTTCAGGATACTAGGGTACCCCTACTCTAGTACACCGACAATCACGGACATGACAAGGAGTCTCGAAATGGTCGAGAGATAAAGATTGATATATTGGAAGCATATATTTGGACATCGGAATAGTTCCGGGTGAAATCGGGATTTTACCGAAGTGCCGGGGGGATTACCGGAACCCCCCGGGGGTTAATGGGCCTTTTTGGGCCCTAGTGGAGAGAGAGAGGGGCCGGCCAGGGCAGGGCCGAGTGCCCCTCCCCTTGAGTCCGAATAGGACATGGAAGGGGTGGCTTGCCTTTCCCCTGTCCCACTCCTTCCTTCCCCCTCCTAGTGGGACTAGGAAATGGGAGTCCTACTCCCACTAGGAGGGGGACTCTCCTCCTGGCGCGCCCTACTAGGGCCGGCCTCCCACCTTGCTCCTTTATATACGGGGGCAGGGAGGCACCCCAAGACACACAAGTTGATTAGCTGATCTTTTAGCTGTGTGCGGTGCCCCCCTCCACCATAATCTACCTCGGTCATATCGTAGCGGTGCTTAGGAGAAGCCCTGCATCGGTAGCATCATCATCACCATCATCACGCCATCATGCTGACGAAACTCTCCCTCGAAGCTCTGCTGGATCGGAGCTCGTGGGACGTCACTGAGCTGAACATGTGCTGAACTCCGAGGTGTCGTACGTTCGGTACTTGGATCGGTCGGATCGCGAAGACGTACGACTACATCAACCGCGTTCTGATAATGCTTCTGCTTACAGTCTACGAGGGTACGTGGACGACACTCTCCCCTCTCGTTGCTATGCATCACCATGATCTTGCGTGTGCATAGGAATTTTTTTGAAATTATTGCATTCCCCAATAGTTACTTCATCAATGACTATACAAGTGTTTGCAAGTAGAAAAAAATGAGCTAAGGATTCTTGCACACATTTTAGTGACCGATAATCATATTGCCAATTGTCATTTCACACTAATTTATCGGTCTATATTGATAGAAATTGAAGTTGGCTAATGTTGGCTTCATCAGATTGATATGAGTATTAGCAAAGGCAATTTGAAATCAGGTCAAACTTACAAAACAAAAAATGCAACTGATTGAGGTTGGTGTCACTAAACCACTACAAACCTTTTTCGGCAATAAGTTAATCTGTCCATAATGTTAGAGCTGTCTTGGTACAAAATTGTCCATTTCTAACTCAGTCTCATAATCAACTGTCTCTTGACCATAATCAACAATTTGGTTTATGATCATCACATAGCTTTACTTAATTTGCTAATTAAAGGTAGGCTCTGACTGGCACACAAAACTCTGAAATGAGCAAAATAATCTCCTATCCAGTGATTTGCCATGGTTTATGATAGATTGCTATGAAGAATGTCGAGACCCACCACGACTTTACCTTCTCGATAGGTAAGGATGCTTGTTTTCTTTTTTCAAGCGCTTTTGGGTATTAAACATGATTTATATTTTCAGATTTGATAATGCTGGTGTTGGGACTTGTTTGAAGAGATATTCTGATCCATCATACTTCAAGGAATCATTGGATGTGATGGCAGTATGAAGACAAGACTCCACATCTCCAAAAAGAAAGGAGATCTCACAAAATCAAGGTTCTTTTTCTCTAACTATTTACCCTAATTTTAATTACTTTTTCTCCAGGCAATGAAAGTTTGCAGTCCATGGAATCTAACAAGCATTCGCGGTTGATTTCAGGGGAGATCATGATGTCTACTACGCAACCTTCTTCTTGTAGACGTTGTTGGGCCTCCAAGTGCAGAGGTTTGTAGGACAGTAGAAAATTTCCCTCAAGTGGATGACCTCAGGTTTATCAATCCATAGGAGGCGTAGGATGAAGATGGTCTCTCTCAAGCAACCCTGGAACCAAATAACAAAGAGTCTCTTGTGTCCCCAACACACCCAATACAATGGTAAATTGTATAGCTGCACTAGTTCGGCGAAGAGATGGTGATACGAGTGGTATATGGATGGTAGATAAAGGTTTTTGTAATCTGAAAATATAAAAACAGCAAGGTAACTAATGATAAAAGTGAGCACAAACGGTATTGCAATGCGTTGAAACAAGGCCTAGGGTTCATACTTTCACTAGTGCAAGTCCTCTCAACAATAATAACATAATTGGGTCATATAACTATCCCTCAACATGCAACAAAGAGTCACTCCAAAGTCACTAATAGCGGAGAACAAACGAAGAGATTATGGTATGGTACGAAACCACCTCAAAGTTATTCTTTCCAATCAATCCGTTGGGCTATTCCTATAAGTGTCACAAACAGCCCTAGAGTTCGTACTAGAATAACACCTTAAGATACAAATCAACCAAAACCCTAATGTCACCTAGATACTCCAATGTCAGCTCAATTATCCGTGGGTATGATTATACAATATGCATCACACAATCTCAGATTCATCTATTCAAACCAACACAAAGTACTTCAAAGAGTGCCCAAAAGTTTCTACCGGAGAGTCAAGACGAAAACGTGTGCCAACCCCTATGCATAGATTCCCAAGGTCACGGAACCCACAAGTTGATCACCAAAACATACATCAAGTGGATCATAGAATACCCCATTGTCACCACAGGTATCCCACACAAGACATACATCAAGTGTTCTCAAATCCTTAAAGACTCAATCCGATAAGATAACTTCAAAGGGAAAACTCAATCCATTACAAGAGAGTAGAGGGGGACAAACATCATAAGATCTAATTATAATAGCAAAGCTCGCGATACATCAAGATCGTACCACCTCAAGAACACGAGAGAGAGAGAGATCAAACACATAGCTACTGGTACATACCCTCAGCCCCGAGGGTGGACTACTCCCTCCTCATCATGGAGAGCACCGGGATCATGAAGATAGCCACCGGAGAGGAATTGCCCCCTCTGGCAGGGTGCTGGAACGGGTCTAGATTGGTTTTCGGTGGCTACGGAGGCTTCTGGCGGCGGAACTCCCGATCTATTGTGCTCCCCGAAGTTTTTAGGGTATATGGGTATATATGGGAGGAAGAAGTACGCCGGTGGACCTCCGGGCTGTCCATGAGGCAGGGGGCGCGCCCAGGGGGGTGGGCGCGCCCCCATCCTCGTGGGCAGCCCGGGAATCTCCTGGTCCAACTCCGATACTCCGTGGGCTTCTTCTGGTCCAAAAATAAGTTCCGTGAAGTTTCAGGTCAATTGGACTCCATTTGATTTTCCTTTTCTGCGATACTCTAAAACAAGGAAAAAATAGAAACTGGCACTGGGCTCTAGGTTAATAGGTTAGTCCCAAAAATCATATAAAATAACATATAAATGCATATAAAACATCCAAGGTTGATAATATAATAGCATGGAACAATCAAAAATTATAGATACGTTGGAGACGTATCAGCATCCCCAAGCTTAATTCCTGCTCGTCCTTGAGTAGGTAAATGATAAAAACAGAATTTTTGATGCAGAATGCTACCTAACATATTAATCCATGTAATCTTATTTATTGTAGCAAGAATATTCAGATCCATAAGATTCAAGACAAAAGTTTAATATTGACATAAAAGTAATAATACTTCAAGCATACTAACTAAGCAATCATGTCTTCTCAAAATAACATGGCCAAAGAAAGCTATCCCTACAAAATCATATAGTATGGGTATGCTCCATCTTCACCACACAACGTGTTTAAATCATGCACAACCCCGATGACAAGCCAAGCAATTGTTTCACACTTTTGATGTTCTCAAACTTTTTCAATCTTCACGCAATACATGAGCGTGAGCCATGGATATAACACTATATGTGGAATAGAAGGGTGGTTGTGGAGAAGACAAAATGGGAGAATATAGTCTCACACCAACTAGGCGTATCAATGGGCAATGGAGATGCCCATCAATAGATATCAATGTGAGTGAGTAGGGATTGCCATGCAACGGATGCACTAGAGCTATAAATGTATGAAAGCTCAACAAAAGGAACTAAGTGGGTGTGCATCCAACTTGCTTGCTCACGTAGACCTAGGGCACTTGAGGAGGCCCATTGTTGGAATATACAAGCCAACTTCTATAATGAAAATTTCCCACTAGTATGTGAAAGTGACAACATAAGAGACTCTCTATCATAAAGATCATGGTGCTACTTTGAAGCACAAGTGTGGAAAAAGGATAGTAGCATTGCCCCCTTTTATTTTCTCTTTTTTAGGCCTTCCTTTTTTTATTTGGCCTTTCTCTTTTTTATTTTTTATTTGGGACAATGCTCTATTTGTCACATCCCTAGTCTGGTATGACCTAGACTAGCTAGTCATTTGTGCATCATGTTTATATTCCATTTAAATTTGAAATGAGGATTGGTGGAACCCTCAGAATCATCTCTGAAAATGACCCAAATAAAAATTTCTCCAAAAGGGTCCAAGAAAATGCTCATGTTGCTCTCTGAAAATATTGGACAGAGATAAAAATCAAACCAAATATTTTAGGAGCTCATGGATATTTAATTTTGGCCATTTGGATTAATCCGATAATTATTTGCCTTGGATATATATTGTTATATATATAAAATATTGTACAAAAATTATGCCATTTATAAAGGAGCTCTGGAATAATATAGTTAGCTCCTGCAAAAATTGGCATAAGGAAATAAATTGATTTAGTATTTTATTAAATCAAAAAAATGTCAAAAAATTTAGGAAATAGAGAAAGAGGAGAAACTTACCTGGGCCTCCTCCCTGTGCGGCCTGGCCGGCCCAGCAGCCAGCAGGCGGCCCAGCCCGCCTCCTCCTCTGTCGTCTTCTCCACCTCGCCAAGCAGCTGCGTGCCCGGCGTGCGTGCGCGCCACCGCGCCACGCCACCTCCCTCTCTGCCTGCCTGCCCTCTCCCCTCCTCGTCTGGATGCCCCGGAGACGCCATGCAGCCACCCCGACCTCTCTCGCACTCTCCCTCGCCCTCCTCCTCTCCCCCCGCTCTCTCCCTCGCACACCCGAGCGCCATCGCCGCCGCCGCTCGCCGTTGCCGTGGCCACCGGCCTCCCCTCGCCTCCCCGACACGCTTCCCAGCTCCGCCGCGACCCCCTCTCCCTCCTCACCGAGCAAGCAACCCGGGCGAGCTCCGCTTCATCGCAATCGCCGTCGTCTTCAAGCTTCGGCCGACGAGATCGCCGTCGTCGCTCCGGCTGCCCCAAGCCTTCCCCGAGCTCGCCGACGACGCCGTTGGATCCGCGGTGAGCTCCGCCACCGTTCCCCTCTCTTCTCCCCCTCGTCTCCGCGGCGTAGCTCCGTTCCCCACCATGGCCGAAGCCATCGCCGCCGCAGCTCCTCGCCGTCGTGGCCACAGCCGCTGCAGGCCGCAACCGAGCTCGCCGTTGCACTCAGTGCACTCTGGCCAGTCGCGCGGACCCGCTCGCAGCCTCCCTAGTGCCCTGCAGCGCCTAACCCGCATCGACCGAACTCCGGCAGCCGCAGCCGAGCTCGCCGCCGTCGACTCCGGCCACCCCAGGCCCAGCCACGGCCACCGCCCGACGCGCCATCGTGCTAGCTCTCCAACGCGCCTAGCCGCGCGCCATTTGGAGCACCACAGAGGAAACCCGGGGCACATGTACGCCGCTGACCTCGCCGGCGACTAACCGCCGGCGGGTTTGACTTGTTCGACCTGGGGTTTGACCCCCCAGGGTCACTGACGCGTGGGCCCCGTCGGCCAGGTGATTAGCTTAGTGCTAATCACCGTTAACTAACCCCCCCTGACACTGACAGTGGGCCCCAGCGCCACTAACCTTTTTAATTAAGTTAACCTAACCCTGTTTAACCCCCTGACACTGACGTGTGGACCCCACACGTCAGGTTTGACCCTAGCCAGCCGCAGTTGACCTGCTGACGTCATGCTTACTCAAGGCTGACGCAATAATATGATTTCTGGATTTAAATTAAACCAGGAAATCCCATAAATTGATTTAAACTTCAAAAATTCATATCAATTCAACCGTAGCTCAGATTAAAATAATTTATATATGAAAAATTATCAGAAAAATGCAACCTTTCCATCTGTACTAGTTTCATGCATAACAAACCAACTAATACATGCTGAATATGGGAGAACACATTATGGCATATATAAGAGCCTACTTTGGAGATGCATTTGAGCTTATGGTTCAAATGGACTTCAAACCAAATGATTACTAGTTGCATTAGCTCAAACAACATCACATCTTCATGCCATGTTCATGCATCATATTGTTGCATATGTTTGTGTATTGATTGCCAGCATCGTTCCTTCTCGATAGGTCCTACTCCGGAGGACGTTCCAGAGTACCTGTCTGTGAAGCAGTGCCTCCTCTATTGATTTATCAGGCAAGCAAACCCCCTTGTTCATTTCGATAAAACCCTACTCTCTCGCTCCTGCTCTTAGTTATTGCATTAGGATAACAACGATTCATCTGCTACTTTGTGCTGCGGTAGTTGAACCCATTCCTCTGCATGACCTGTCATTGCCACAGTAAATAGTTGAAACCCACTAGCATGTGTAGGAGTTGATTGCAGCCACTGATGTGTTCCTACCATGCTATGCCTGCTATTGCTTAGAGTTGTGTCAGGTCTGATTCATTGGGAATGAATTGGAGTGTTACGATATGTTCTGGTGCTGAGAGTGAAGTGTGTGAACACGGTTTGGTAAAGGTAGCGGTGAGAGGCCATGTAGGAGTACATGGTGGGTTGTCTCACTGGAACCGTCCTTAAGCACTGAGTTCTATGTATGTTGTCCAATGACTCGATACTACCACACATTGGAATGCTTAAGTGCCCCTCTCGGCTTATTAACCAACTTGATCTCTGTCCAGGAGTCGCAACTAGTTTCTGGTGTTTGTAGGTAGTGCTATTTTTCTACCAAGTGGCACCCGGCAGGGTGGGCTTGGGACAGACTAGGCACACGTGGCCCGGTGTACCGAGTGGCACCTGGATGGTGGGCTCGGGAACCCTGCTCACATCGTTTGGGGACGTGAGCGACACCCCGGCCAGATCTCCTTGCGGATGGAACCTGAATAGGCGATAAACCTGGATTAGAGTCTTGTGTGGTTAGTCAGGTCGTGGCCGACACCCTCGCCAGGCTTCCGCTTGACGGTTGCTGAGATACATGACGTGTACATGGCGGTAAGTGGTGAGAGCGTGTGTGAAGAAGTACACCCCTGCAGGGTTAACATGATCTATTCGAATAGCCGGGTCCGCGGTTATGGACTTCTTGGATGCTTACATGGTACATAGACAACTTGAAGTGGATACTCTAAAAAGCTCAAGACAAGTGTGAGTGCTATGGATGGCCTTCTCGTAGGGAGACGAGGATGAATCCATAGTAGTGTATTGTGTGGTGTTTAGTGGACTCGTGTGCGCCATATCACCTCAAGAGTTTCTGGTAGTCGTAGAACAGGATAGCCACAGAGTCAAAGCTGGCTTGCTGCAACCAAACCCCACATTACTCTCTTGATACAAATGCATGTATGATAGGATCTGATGTAAGTCTTGCTGAGTACCTTTGTACTCATGTTGCTTTATTTATGTTTTGCAGCGGAGACTTCGGTCTTAGTAGTGTTCTCGTGGACTTCGACTAGTAGCTAGTACCTCAGCTACGATCTTGATCGGATGTTGTAGATAGTCAGGCTTTCAGCCTTTTCCATTTATAGATGTCTGTACTCAGACATGTAATGCTTCCGTTTGTTGCTTGATTGCTCTGACTGTTGGGTCATGTGACCCCTGTTTGTAATAATGCTATGATGGCTCTTCTGAGCCTTTATCTATATGAGTTGTTGAGTTATGCTGTGATGCCATGTTGTACAACACATACTTGCATGTTATGCGTATGTGTAATGTGTATTGCTATGTGTGGGATCTGACTATCTAGTTGTTTATCCTTAGTAGTCTCTCTTACCGGGAAATGTCTCCTAGTGCTTCCACTGAGCCCTGGTAGCTTGCTACTGCTCCGGAACACTTAGGCTGGCCGGCATGTGTCCTTCTTCGATCCTGTGTCTGTCCCTTCGGGGAAATGTCACGCGATGAATACCGGAGTCCTGTTAGCCCGCTACAGCCCGGTTCACCGGAGTCCTGTTAGCCTAGTGCTACAGCCTGGATTCACTCGCTGATGACCGACACGTTCGATGCTGGGTCATGGATGCCTGTCCCTGTAAGTTAGTGCCACTTTGGGTTTACGACTAGCCATGTCAGCCCGGGCTCTTTATCATATGGATGCTAGCGACACCATCGTATACGTGTGCCAAAAGGCGCAAATGGTCCCGGGCAAAGGTAAGGCGACACCGTGGGGATACCGTGCGTGAGGCCGCAAAGTGATATGAGGTGTTACATGCTAGATCGATGTGGCATTGAGTCGGGGTCCCGACACTATTAATGATGATCATTACACTTCTATTTATTTACAACTCAATGATCACAACTTGATACTAGAACAAAGTATGACTCTATATGAATGCCTCCGGCGGTGTACCGGGATAGCAATGATGCATGAGTGACATGTATGAAAGAATTATGAACGGTGGCTTTTCCACAAATACAATGTCAACTACATGATCATGCAAAGCAATATGACAATGATGGAGCGTGTCATAGTAAATGGAACGATGGAAAGTTGCATGGCTATATATCTCGGAATGGACATGGAAATGCCATGATAGGTAGGTATGGTGGCTGTTTTGAGGAAGGTAAATGGTGGGTTTATGGTACCGGCAAAAGTTCTGCAGTATTAGAGAGGCTAGCAATGGTGGAATGGTGAGAGTGCATATAATCCATGGACTCAACATTAGTTATAAAGAACTCACATACTTATTGCAAAAATTTATTAGTTATCGAAGCAAAGTACTACACGCATGCTCCTAGGGGGATAGATTGGTAGGAAAAGACCATCGCTCGTCCCCGACCGCCACTCATAAGGAGGACAATCAATCAATACATCATGCTCCGACTTCTTAACATAACGGTTCACCATACGTGCATGCTACGGGAATCACAAACTTCAACACAAGCTTCTTAAATTCACAACTACTCAACTAGCATGACTCTAATATCACCATATCCATATCTCAAAACAATTATGAAGCATCAAACTTCTCTTAGTATTCAATGCATTTCATATGAAATTTTTTATTATATCCCACTTGGATGCCCATCATATTAGGACTAAATTCATAAACAAAGCAAATTACCATGCTGTTTAGAGACTCTCAAAATGATATAAGTGAAGCATGAGAGTTCATCTATTTCTTAAAAATAAAACCACCGTTGTGCTCTAAAAGATATAAGTAAAGCACTAGAGCAAACGACAAACTACTCCAAAAGATATAAGTGAAGATCAATGAGTAGTCGAATAATTATGCAACTATATGAAGACTCTCTAACATTGAAGAATTTCAGATATTGGTATTTTATTCAAACAGCAAGCAAATCCTAACAAAATAAATTGACGCTGTAAGCAAAACACATATCATGTGGTAAATAAAAATATAGCTCCAAGTAAAGTTACCGATGAACGAAGACGAAAGAGGAGATGCCTTCCGGGGCATCCCCAAGCTTAGGCTTTTGGTTGTCCTTGAATATTACCTTGGGGTGCCTTGGGCATCCCCAAGCTTAGGCTCTTGCCACTCCTTATTCCATAGTCCATCGAATCTTTACCCAAAACTTGAAAACTTCACAACATAAAACTTAACAGAAAACTCGTAAGCTACGTTAGTATAAGAAAATAAATCACCACTTAGGTACTGTTGTGAACTCATTCTAAATTCATATTGGTGTTAAACCTACTGTACTCCAACTTCTCTATGGTTTATAAACTCTTTTACTAGCCATAGATTCATTAAAATAAGCCAACAACACACGAAAACAGAATCTGTCAAAAACAGAACATACTGTAGTAATATGTAACTAACGCAAACTTCTGGAACCCCAAAAATTCTAAAATAAATTTCTGGACGTGAGGAATTTATATATTAATCATCTGCAAAAATAATTTACTAAATATCACTCTCCAATGAAAAATGGCAGCAATTCTCATGAGCGCTAAAGTTTCTGTTTTTTACAGCAAGATCAACAAGACTTTCCCCAAGTCTTCCCAATGGTTCTACTTGGCACGAACACTAATTAAAACATAAAAACTCAATCATAAAAGAGTCTAGATAAATTATTTATTAATAAACAGGAGCAAAAAGTAAGGAACAAAAATAAAGTTGGGTTGCCTCCGAACAAGCGCTATCGTTTAACGCCCCTAGCTAGGCATGATGATTTCAATGATGCTCACATAAAGGATAAGAATTGAAACATAAAGAGAGCATCAAGAATAATATAACTAGCACATTTAAGTGTAACCCACTTCCTATGCATAGGGATTTTGTGAGCAAACAACTCATCAGAACAAGAATCAACTTGCATAGGAAGGTAAAACAAGCATAACTTCAAAATTTTAAGCACATAGAGAGGAAACTTGATATTATTGTAATTCCTACAAGCATATATTCCTCCCTCATAATAATTTCAGTAGCATCATGAATTAATTCAACAATATAACCATCACATAAATCATTCTTTTCATGATCTACAAGCATAAATTTTTTAATACTCTCTTCATAAGCAAAATTCTTCTCAATCGGAATAGTGGGAGTATCATAAGAGACTCGAATACTATAAATTGTTTCCACATTAAAAGAGTAATGTTCAGAAAAAGGGTAATCATTATCATGACAAGTTTTATAAATATAATCATCACTACTTTTTATAGATGTATCATCACAATAATTATCATAAGTAGCAACTTTGTTCTCATCATAATCGATTGAAACCTCTTCCAAGATAGTGGAATCATCACTAAATAAAGTCATGACCTCTCCAAATACACTTTCATGATTATCATAATAAGATTCAACATCCTCCAAAATAGTGGGATCATTACTTCCTAAAGTTGACACTCTTCCAAACCCACTTTCATCAATATAATCATCATAAGTAGGAGGCATGCTATCATCATAATAAATTTGCATATCAAAACTTGGGAGACTACAAATTTCATCTTCATTAAACATAGCTTCCCCAAGCTTGGGACTAACATTAATTGGAGCAAATATATTCTCAAAAACATCATCTTCATCAAACATAGCATCCCCAAGCCTGGGCCTTTTCATATCATAAGCATAATAAATTTCATCATTAATAGTATGGATAGCACCAATAGTATAGCAATTATCATATTCTTCTAAGCAAGTGCCAAAAAGATTTTCAAGATCATAAGAAGTATCATTATCTTCCCAATCATAATCATCACAACAAGCAATAGGCATAACGATATCATCATCAAGTGCATCATCTTCCACAATTATATTTTCATGAGGCACAATAGTAATAGGAGCAACATTATTTGGGAGAGATCTGTTTTTACCTCTCTTCCTTTTTCTTTTCTTCTTCTTCACCACATCATGTGTGGGTTTAATCCTCTTTTTGGAGCTCCTTATTAATGAGATTGGTTGAATAGAAGGCTCCTCCTCGTTACATGATTCATCATAAGAAATAATAGGAGAATATTGGGAAGTCTCTTCCCTTTCATTAGTATTATCTTTATCCTCTATTTGTTTTCTTTTCTTTATATAATTGGCAATATAAGGATTTTCAATGCAATTCACCGCGCAATACATATAAATTTCTTCTAGATCAAAATTAAGAACTCTATAAAGGGAAAATTCTGGAATAACCTTAGTTATACGTTTCATTTCTTCATAGCCCAAGAGCAAACTAAGTTCATTATGATGTGCAAGAGAAATCAAGTCATCACAATTTTTGGACACGATACGATCATGAAACAATTTGCATTGGGTACTGAAATGATCATGTTCATTGCAAAGTTCATAAGTACGGCTAAGAAAATTTAAATTTTCAGCACAAACATCTAGCCTTTCTTGCAACCATTAAGTTTCTAAGTACTCATGCCTCTTGCAATATCTATCTTCCCTATTTGGTGTGTACTTGCAAACCCAATGCACTCCACAAAAATTGACATGTTTATAGATACTAGAAGAAATATGTCAACTTGCGACCCTCACTATTGGTCACTGAAAGGTCATTGATTCTCATTTGTGACCTTTTTTGACCAAAAACAGATGGTCAAAAGCTGGCGGTCGTAAACTGAAATTAACGACCTTCTCTGTGAGAAGGTCGTGGAATTCCACGACCAAAACAAAAGGTCGTTGATTCCATGACCTTCTATTTTGGTCGCTAGCTCTCTGCCCAGGCCACGTCGGATCCGACGTGGCAAAATTGCGGCCAATTGAAAAGGTCAAAAATTAGAATCGGCCCGGTCCAATTGGGTGTTTATATGGGCCGAGCCCATTAATTCACCCAATTTAGTGTGTTTTTTCTGTCAACTTTTGTTAGCTTCATGGGCCAAGCCCAACATCGCAGCCTTTTTATATTCAGAATTCAGCCTTTTTATATTCTAGGTCGTAACCTTTTAATATTCAATTTCTTATTATTTTCGCTCTTCTCTAGCGTGTTTTTTCCATTAAATAAATAGCTCCAGTCCAACTTTGTTTGGGCCATGGCCAATTCAGGCCCAATACTATTTTCCATATGAAGTAGCATGTATAGAATTTTCATAATCTTCATGTCATTTAAAGCAGCATGTACACAGAGAATACAACATTTAATTACACAGGAATACATCATCTACACAATTTGCCTTAACTTACTACTACATCACATTGTTCCAACTCGTATTAGCACATCTCATGTGCTCCAGATGCAACAACTTGCCTTCCTATAAGAACACTCCAGTTCTATCTACTCACCCCCATTCACATGCAACATAAGAAGCTAGTGTAGAACGCCCTCTTAACCACATCCGCAGCAGCATAAACTGGTGGAGCGAAAAGCTTTAGCAAGGAGGCATAGGCTCCACCCTTGCGTCCGGTGGCACCTGCGGGGAGGGAGAGAGACTGAGAAGCAAGCAAATAGAACACTGAAGTTCAGGGAAACCAAGCTCATGCAAGCAAATAAAACAACTAGTAAAAAGAAAATTAGTTGCTCACAGCAAAAGGTGGATAAATCAGTTGTCATCTCATAGCAAAAGGTGGATATATCAGTTTCCATCTCACAGCAAAAGGCAAATTAGCTATGCAAGGGACAGGACAGAAAATGTATTTAAAGACCACAATACAATGGCTCAATGCTTGAAGCTTTTTTGCTTACGATAGGAGATTATACAAAAAAGAATACAAGATGCCTCTGAACAGGAGCAGAGCAGGTATAGAGCACCTATGTTAATGTCGCCCATACAATTTATTTAACTCTTAGGTTCATATTAAATTCAAATAATCTGGGACGGTTCAACAAACTACAACACAGCACAGCAAAAGTACAACATATGCTAGTAATCATATGAATCGTCATCTGCTATAGTACAACATATGCTGGTAAACAGAGTACAACATATGATAGAGCACCTATGTTGACACTCTGTTTACTTTCAAATCATCATAAGAAACTACAGCACAGCAAGAGTAGCAGATGACTGGTTTGTGATGGGCTGAGTATCAGGTTTAAAAAGCTCGATTTTCAAACATCAAATGTATCAGAATAATCATATGAATCATCATTTGCTCAGCCCATATACCAAGTGCAACTACTTCATCATTCTAGGTAAATTAAGATGTTAAATGACTAAAACTAGTAGTATGCTACAATCATATGGTACTGGTTAACAAATGTGACCAGAGGACTACACTTGAACACATCACTTGCAATGCCTACTGGAAGGAGCAAGTGTATAGAAGAAAACAAACATTAGATAGGCTGGCCATCAGTCTTAAAAACCTTGATTTTGTATTCCTCAAAGAGAATCTCGGGAATATGTTGTTGTAGCATCATCTGACTAGCCAATCCATCATTAACACACATGCACACACAAAGCAGAGAACGATTTGAAATCAAATGCAAGAATTGCTGCAGCACATACAACTAGCATGTTACAGTTTGTGGGTGATGGTGAAAATGCATGTGAAGTGCATAAATCACAAAGGGGTGTGTATAATACACACCATCTTTGTCAGCAAGCAAACCAGACAGGAATAGAGCATGTCAACTACTATAAAGCACAATCACTAGCATGGTGGTGAGCCATTCTTCTTGCAGGTGCTAGACGCCCCGCCTTATAGCGTGAGTGGAGGTAGCACGCAATCTGCACCAACAAAGCACCAAAAACAACGTCAATCCCCTGCTTCACAGTCTCACAGACAGCCAAACCCTCTTAATCCTAAAAACAAAAAAGGCGTCAGCACCACCGAGGAGGAGGATGCACCGAGATGAAGGTGAACTTCTGGGGTGGCATGCCGATGCCGATCTCCCTGAAGTACTGTCCATTCATGTAGTTCTTGAGCGACACGATGCCGCCGCCGAGGAGGAGGTGCTGCTGTGCCTCATCGCCACCAGAGAGGCGCTTGGCGACGTGTATGTTCGGGTTGACAGGGCGCTTCTTGACCCTCTTTCAATTCAATAGATTCTGCACAATTGAAATCAACAGCATGAGACAACATATTCAGCCATAATCTTAAAATCCAAATTTCACATGAACTAATGGGAAGGACAACCACATGGCAACAACAATTTGAAAAGGGAATCAAGTAATGCTGAAATATAATACCAACTTAGAAAGCATCAGAAATAAGCAACATGATAAGTGGTAGTTCTAAAGTATAGAAAGATGTCAAAGTGACGAATACATTATCTACTTATTGGCAACACTCTGCCAGTGCCATGACGTGTGCACAGGAAAACAGTTTTTTCACCAAATAACCCAGCAATAAAGAAACTAGGGATGTACAATAAGTCAATCTAACTAAAAAATAAACCCAATTGATAGCCCCACAAGCCCGTAACTGCAGATGACTAGACAACGTGATCCCTTGCATTTAGCAAGAACATGACGCACAGCATTGACAACTGAACTGCTTCTGTTGGATCTGAATTTGCTGAATTATCGAACGGCCTAAGAATATTTTAGTTTAGTAAACTGTTATGTAGTTTCTTGGCTGTAGATAGATGGAGTAATGGACAATGTTAGTGACAGGATCATGGATTCCCTAGTAACAAGCATGCTGATGTGGTCTAGTTAAGTCACCATCTCAACTAGACATATATCGAGCATGCTGATGGGGTTCTCATATCTCAATCTGGACATATATCGAGCATATCTCATTCGGCGGATAGGAACACAGGACGCAGAGAAAAAGGTGAGTAACCAAAGCAGATTATGGACAATTTCGAAAATCGCAAGCAGCGACTAGTAAGAAAAAAAGTTTATGCAACTAACATGTGTCATTGGCTGATTATCTATCTGCATAATCGGCTTCAGTAAGCCCAAAGTAATCAATTCCGACTGAAGCAACATGATGATCTATCTTTATAGGATCTATAACTACTTCAGATCTTTGCATATAGAACTTCCAAGCCTTACGAAACAGACAACTTTGGCAATGCATCCAAGCTGTTTGGTAGCAAACCACTTATGCCCAAACCGTCGGTTCCACTCAAAAGACTAGAGTAAAATGAACCATCATCGGTGGTGGATTCAGGCTGAAACTAAACCATATATAAAAACCCTATCAACAATTACATGGAAAAGAAAGCAAAGCAAAGCATCTCAAAGATATCAATGTTTGTCTGTTATAAGGCCCTAAATCTAAATGGTACCAGCGACGACACGTCAGGCTTCACATTACATTATTGCCCAAGCCTGGTAGTATCTGAGGGGGCCTTGGTTCCTCTTTCCTGCCGTCGGTAGAGCACTGCACAAGGAAAAGGCTGCTGATAAGCGACAGTGCAACACATACCTCCGTGTTGGGTGAAAAACACAGCACTAGTAGAGCAAGGGAACATCAGCAGCTACCTGGTAGCCAGTGTTGCTGGTCGCCATCTGTACCGGATTCAGCAATTGCACCAAGGATAGTTGAGGTAATAGCACTACTGTTGCCAGGACCAGAAGAGGACATCCATGGCGCGCTAATGCGGAGAAGGAGCAACTATGGAGGCCGTCGGCGTCGTCCTGGCCGATGGCAGACTGTGGACGCACCTGGAGCTCGCGCATGAGGGCGCCGCATGCCGTCTCCATCTGCAGGAGTTGGTCGTTGGGGGGACGGCCGCCGCACATCCCATCCACGGCGACGGTGCCGCGACCTGCGAGGGGACCGAATTGGGGGGAATTAATTAGGGCCATCCACGGCTTTGGGTTGTACGACAAACATGCTCACTCACCAGTGTGCGGTGACTCGGCGGGGTGGAGGAGCAGTCGACGGGGGCGGGCGGTGTGATTGGTGTGGGGATGGGGATGGGTGCGATGGAGGAGGAGGAGGCTTGATTTGGGCATGGCGTTGTGGCTGGGTGGGGTGGGGAATCACCGCGGCCCGATCTCCGCCCGCTCCGACGAGATCGAGGGGAGGATCGGTGGAGCTGGCGGGGAGGAAGGGGACGGGATCGAGAGGAGCTAGGGTTTGCGTGGGTGAGGAAGGGAGGGGATTGGGGAACGAGGGAAAGAAAGGAGGCGGGGGGTGGATGGAAATTGACCTGGAGGACATAGCTAGGGTTTCAGGGTTGGTGTGGATGGGTCGAGGACAGCCGTTGGATCCCCGAGCATCCGACGGTGTTAGATGCACGATCCGCGTGATATGTCCACAAACCAATCAGAATGCAGTACGATGTTATGACCATCTAAATTGGTCGTAGTTGACTTAAAATAATGTGTTAAAATCATTTAAGCTACTTTATGATCTGAGAAATTCTATAAAAAATGGAAAACCTTCTCATTGTGTCACCAAAATGTGAACAAGTTTTCAGAAAAAGTAACAACATGGAATAAGATAAATATCTTTAAAAAGGTGTCGTCGAAAATGAGTTTTTTTGCAAAAAAAGCATTTTCCCTTTTTCGAGTGCCCAAAATGAGTTTTTTGTGCAGGACCTACAATATATTTATTGCAAAATTGGATGAAATCAATTTTTATAAACTATTAGGCCATATTTAATGCACAAATGACCAAATAGTTGGGTGTCAAAAGATTTTATCCACCTCTGGTAAAAAAGACAAATTTCCGTTGATCCAGCTGGAAGCGGATCAAAAATTTGAACTACAACTGCCTCATAGTTTGCTCTTTATTTTTTCCCAAAAATCATTTCTAGGTACATAAGTATCTATTTAATTAGAGAAACACCAAAATTTTTCCAAGATTCAACCACTAGCTAGGAACGGTCATGCCCGCCGTTTTGACCGCATTTTGAAATAGACATGAAAAAATAAAAAAAATAAAAAAATAGGAAACCTTCGCATTGTGTCATTATATGTGATCATGTTACTAGGAAAAATGATAAAATTGTAATACGGTAATTATTTTTAAAAAGTGTTCCCAGAAACGAGCTATCATGTGTGGAGATCAATGGCTTTCAAGCCAAATGATCAATCTTATGGCCACATTCATGGCATAGTTTGTTCAAATAATCTCATATTGTGCACAAGGGTGCATCTTGGGATGACAAACAATGTTGCCTAAGGGAGTTTTCATTTTCTTTTCACGGAAAATTCATTTTCCATTTTTCGAGTGCCCGAAATGAGGTTTTTTTGTGAAGTAACTACCAAATAAATGTTGTAAAAATGGACCAAATCATTTTTATAAAATACTAGGACATGTTTAATGCACAATTGACACAATGGTTGGGTGTCAAAAGCCTTGATCCACCTCTGGTGAAAAAAACCAATTTCCGCCGATTCAGGAGGAAGCGGGTCAAATTTGAACTGTAGCTCCCTCGTAGTTTGCTCTTTATATTTCCAAGAATCATTTCTTGGTACATAAGTATCTATTTAATCAGAGAAACATCAAAAGGTTTCCATGATTCAACAACTAGCTAGGAACGGTCAAGCCCGCCGTTCTGACCGCATTTTGAAACGGGTATAAAAAGTTCAAGAAAATCAAAAAATTGGAAAACCTTCGCATTGTGTCATCATATGTGACCAAGTTTCTAGGAAAAATAATAAAATTGTAATAAGGCAATTATTTTTTTAAAATAGTGTTCTTAGAAACGAGCTATCATGCGTGAAGATTCATGGCTTTCAAGCCAAATGATCAATCTTATGGCCACATTCATGGCATAGTTTGTTCAAATGATCTCATATTGTGCACAAGGGTACATCTTGGAATTCCAAACAATGTTGCCTAAGGGAGTTTTCATTTTCTTCGCACAGAAAATTCATTTTCCATTTTTCGAGTGCCTGAAATGAGGTTTTTTTATGAAGGAACTACCAAATAATTGTTGCAAAAATGGACCAAATCAATTTTATAAAATACTATGCCATGTTTAATGCACAATTGACCCAATGGTTGGGTGTCAAAAGCCTTGATCCACCTCTGGTGAAGAAGACAAAATTACGCCGATTCAAGAGGAAGCGGGTCAAATTTGAACTGTAGATGCCGCATAGTTTGCTATTTATTTTTTCCAAAAATCATTTCTAGGTACATAAGTATATATTTAATCAGAGAAATATCAAAAAAATTCCAAGATTCAACCACTAGCTAGGAACGCCAAGCCCGCCATTTTGAACGTATTTTGAAACACGCATAAAAAATTCAAAAAAGTCAAAAAATTAGAAAACCTTCGCATTGTGTCATTATATGTGACCAAGTTTCCAGGAAAAATAATAAACTTGTAATACGGCAATTATTTTAAAAAAAGTGTTCTCAGAAACGAGCTATCATGCGTGAAGATTCTGTTGGAAATATGCCCTAGAGGCAATAATAAAAGTATTATTATATTTCATTGTTCATGATAATTGTCTTTTATTCGTGCTATAACTGTATTATCCGGAAATCGTAATACACGTGTGAATACATAGACCTCAATATGTCCCTAGTGAGCCTCTAGTTGACTAGCTCGTTGTGATCAACAGATAGTCATGATTTCCTGGCTATGGACATTGGATGTCGTTGATAACGGGATCACATCATTAGGAGAATGATGTGATGGACAAGACCCAATCCTAAGCATAGCACAAAGGTCGTTTAGTTCGTTTGCTAGAGCTTTGCCAATGTCAAGTATCTCTTCCTTAGACCATGAGATCGTGTAACTCCCGGATACCGTAGGAGTGCCTTGGGTGTATCAAACGTCACAACGTAACTGGGTGACTATAAAGGTGCATTACAGGTATCTCCGAAAGTAGCTGTTGGGTTGACACGGATCGAGACTGGGATTTGTCACTCCGTATGACGGAGAGGTATCTCTGGGCCCACTCGGTAATGCATCATCATAATGAGCTCAAGGTGACCAAAGTGTTGGCCACAAGATCATGCATTACGGTACGAGTAAAGTGACTTGCCGGTAACGAGACTGAACAAGGTATTGGGATACCGACGATCGAGTCTCGGGCAAGTAACGTACCGATTGACAAAGGGAATTGTATACAGGGTTTGATCGAATCCTCGACATCGTGGTTCATCCGATGACAACATCGAGAAGCATGTGGGAGCCAACATGGGTATCCAGATCCCGCTGTTGGTTATTGACCGGAGAACGTCTCGGTCATGTCTACATGTCTCCCGAACCCGTAGGGTCTACACACTTAAGGTTCGATGACGCTAGGGTTATAAAGGAAGTTTGTATGTGGTTACCGAATGTTGTTCGGAGTCCCGGATGAGATCCCGGACGTCACGAGGAGTTCCGGAATGGTCCGGAGGTAAAGATTTATATATGGGAAGTCCAATTTTGGTCACCGGAAAATGTTCAGGATTTTTCGGTATTGTACCAGGAAGGTTCTAGAAGGTTCCGGAGTGGGGCCCACCTGCATGGGGGGACCCACATGAACGTGAGCAGTGGGGGAAAGGCCCCACACCCCTGGTCAAGGCGCACCAAGATCCCCCCTTAGCGGGAATAAGATCATATCCCGAAGGGATAAGATCAAGATCCCTAAAAAGGGGGGATAACAATCGGTGGGGAAGGAAATGATAGGATTTCTTTCCTCCCACCTAGGCCAACGCCCCAATGGACTTGGAGGGCAAGAAACCAGCCCCTCCACCCCTATATATAGTGGGGAGGCGCATGGGAGCTGAACACAAGCCAAGGCGCAGCCCCTCCCCTCCCCAACACCTCTCCTCCTCCGTATATGCTTGGCGAAGCCCTGTCGGAGTACTGCTGCACCAACTACACCACGCCGTCGTGCTGCCGTTGGAGCAATCTTCCTCAACCTCTCCTTCCCCCTTGCTGGATCAAGAAGGAGGAGACGTCTCCCGTCCTGTACGTGTGTTGAACGCGGAGGTGCTGTCCGTTCAGCACTTGGACATCGGTGATCCGAATCACGTTCGAGTACGACTCCATCATCACCATCCCCTTGGCTAGCTTCCGCTCGTGATCTACAAGTGGTATGTAGATGCAAACTCTCTCCCTTGACTCGTTGCTTAGATGAACTCATAGATGGATCTTGGTGAAACCGTAGGAAAATTTTTAATTTTCTGCAACGTTCCCCAACAGTGGCATCATGAGCTAGGTCTATGCGTAGTTCTCTTTGCACGAGTAGAACACAATTTTGTTGTGGGCGTGGATTTTGTCATCTTACTTGCCTCTACTAGTCTTTTCTTGCTTCGGCGGTATTGTGGGATGAAGCGGCCCGGACCAACCTTACACGTACGCTTACGTGAGACCGGTTCCACCGACTGACATGCACTAGTTGCATAAGGTGGCTGGCAGGTGTCTGTCTCTCCCACTTTAGTTGGAGCGGATTCAATGAAAGGGCCCTTATGAAGGGTAAATAGAAGTTGACAAAATCACGTTGTGGTTATTCGTAGGTAAGAAAACGTTCTTGCTAGAACCCAATTGCAGCCACGTAAAAGATGCAACAACAATTAGAGGACGTCTAACTTGTTTTTGCAGCGATTGATCATGTGATGTGATATGGCCAGAAGTTGTGATGAATGATGAATTGTGATGTATGAGATCATGTTCTTTGTAATAGGATTCACGACTTGCATGTCGATGAGTATGACAACCGGCAGGAGCCATAGGAGTTGTCTTTATTTTTTGTATGACCTGCGTGTCATTGAAGAACGCCATGTAACTCACTTTACTTTATTGCTAAACGCGTTCGCCATAGAAGTAGAAGTAGTCGTTGGCGTGACAACTTCATGAAGACACGATGATGGAGATCATGATGATGGAGATCATGGTGTCAAGCCGGTGACAAGATGATCATGGAGCCCCGAAGATGAAGATCAATGGAACTATATGATATTGGCCATATCATGTCACAACTATATAATTGCATGTGATGTTTATTATGTTTATGTATCTTGTTTACTTAGGACGACGGTAGTAAATAAGATGATCCCTTACAAAAATTTCAAGAAGTGTTCTCCCCTAACTGTGCACCGTTGCTACAGTTCGTCGCTTCTAAGCACCACGTGATGATCGGGTGTGATGGATTCTTAGGTTCACATACAACGGGTGTAAGACAGTTTTACACAGCGAAAACACTTAGGGTTAACTTGACGAGCCTAGCATGTGCAGACATGGCCTCGGAACACGGAGACCGAAAGGCCGAACACGAGTCGTATGGAAGATACGATCAACATGAGAATGTTCACCGACGATGACTAGTCCGTCTCACGTGATGATCGGACACGGCCTAGTCGACTCGGATCGTGTAACACTTAGATGACTAAAGGGATGTCTAATCTGAGTGGGAGTTCATAATTTGATTAGAACTTAATTATCATGAACTTAGTCTAAAACCTTTGCAAATATGTCTTGTAGATCAAATGGCCAACGCTCATGTCAACATGAACTTCAACGCGTTCCTAGAGAAAACCAAGCTGAAAGATGATGGCAGCAACTATACGGACTGGGTCCGGAACCTGAGGATCATCCTCATAGCTGCCAGGAAACAATATGTCCTAGAAGGACCGCTAGGTGACGCTCCCGTCCCAGAGAACCAAGACATTATGAATGCTTGGCAAACTCGCGCTGATGATTACTCCCTCGTTCAGTGCGGCATGCTTTACACCTTAGAACCGGGGCTCCAAAAGCGTTTTGAGCATCACGGAGCATATGAGATGTTCGAAGAGCTGAAACTAGTTTTCCAAGCTCATGCCCGGGTCGAGAGATATGATGTCTCCGACAAGTTCTACAGTTGTAAGATGGAGGAAAACAGTTCTGTCAGTGAGCACATCCTGAAGATGTCTGGGTTGCACAACCGTATGACCCAGCTGAACATTAACCTCCCAGATGAGGCGGTCATTGACAGAATCCTCCAGTCGCTCCCACCAAGCTACAAGAGCTTTGTGATGAACTACAACATGCAGGGGATGGAAAAGACCATTCCTGAAGTGTTCTCGATGCTGAAGTCAGCAGAGGCTGAAATCAAGAAAGAACATCAAGTGTTGATGGTCAATAAGACCACTAAGTTCAAGAAGGGCAAGGGTAAGAAGAACTTCAAGAAGGACGGCAAGGAGGTTTCCGCGCCTGGTAAGCCAGTTACCGGGAAGAAGTCAAAGAATGGACCTAAGCCTGAGACTGAGTGCTTTTATTGCAAGGGGAAGGGTCACTGGAAGCGGAACTGCCCCAAATACTTAGCAGATAAGAAGGCCGGCAAAACCAAAGGAATATTTGATATACATGTAATTGATGTGTACCTTACCAGTACTCGTAGTAACTCTTGGGTATTTGATACCGGTGCCGTTGCTCATATTTGTAACTCACAGCAGGAGCTGCGGAATAAACGGAGACTGGCGAAGGACGAGGTGACGATGCGCGTTGGGAATGGTTCCAGAGTCGATGTGATCGCCGTCAGCACGCTGCCTCTACATTTACCTACGGGATTAGTTTTGAACCTTAATAATTGTTATTTAGTGCCAAGTTCGAGCGTGAACATTGTATCTGGATCTCGTTTAATACGAGATGGCTACTCATTTAAGTCTGAGAATAATGGTTGTTCGATTTATATGAGAGATATGTTTTATAGTCATGCTCCGATGGTCAATGGTTTATTCTTAATGAATCTCGAGCGTAATATTACACATGTTCATAGTGTAGATGCCAAAAGATGTAAACTTGATAACGATAGTCCCACATACTTGTGGCACTGCCGCCTTGGTCACATTGGTGTCAAGCGCATGAAGAAGCTCCATGCCGATGGACTTTTAGAGTCTCTTGATTATGAATCGTTTGACACGTGCGAACCATGCCTCATGGGCAAGATGACCAAGACTCCGTTCTCCGGAACAATGGAGCGAGCAACCAACTTATTGGAAATCATACATACCGATGTGTGCGGTCCAATGAGCGTTGAGGCTCGTGGAGGATATCGTTATGTTCTCACTCTCACTGATGACTTAAGTAGATATGGGTATGTCTACTTAATGAAACACAAGTCTGAGACCTTTGAAAAGTTCAAGGAATTTCAGAATGAGGTGGAGAATCAACGTGACCGAAAGATAAAGTGCCTACGATCAGATCGTGGAGGAGAATATTTAAGTCACGAATTTGGCACACACTTAAGGAAATGTGGAATCGTTTCACAACTCACGCCGCCTGGAACACCTCAGCGAAACGGTGTGTCCGAACGTCGTAATCGCACTCTATTGGATATGGTGCGGTCTATGATGTCTCTTACTGATTTACCGCTATCATTTTGGGGATACGCTCTAGAGACAGCTACATTCACTTTAAATAGGGCACCGTCTAAATCCGTTGAGACGACACCGTATGAATTATGGTTTGGGAAGAAACCTAAGCTGTCGTTTCTAAAAGTTTGGGGATGCGATGCTTATGTCAAGAAACTTCAACCTGAAAAGCTCGAACCCAAGTCGGAAAAATGCGTCTTCATAGGATACCCTAATGAAACTGTCTGGTATACCTTCTACTTAAGATCCGAGGGCAAAAATCTTTGTTGCCAAGAACAGATGCTTTCTGGAAAAAGAGTTTCTCTCGAAAGAAGTAAGTGGGAGGAAAGTAGAACTCGATGAAGTACTACCTCTCGAACGGGAAAGTGGTGCAGCTCAGGAAAATGTTCCTGTGATGCCCACACCAACTGAAGAGGAAACCAATGATGATGATCGAGGTACTTCGGATCAAGTTGCTACTGAACTTCGTAGGTCCACAAGGACACATTCCGCACCAAAGTGGTACGGCAACCCCGTCCTGGAAATCATGTTGTTAGACAACGGTGAACCTTCGAACTATGAAGAAGCGATGGCGGGCCCAGATTCCAACAAATGGCTTGAAGCCATGAAATCCGAGATAGAATCCATGTATGAAAACAAAGTATGGACTTTGACAGACTTGCCCGATGATCGGCGAGCGATAGAAAACAAATGGATCTTTAAGAAGAAGACAGACGCGGATGGTAATGTCACCATCTATAAAGCTCGACTTGTCGCTAAGGGTTATCGACAGGTTCAAGGGATTGACCACGACGAGACATTCTCTCCCGTAGCGAAGCTAAAGTCCATCCGAATCATGTTAGCAATTGCCGCATACTATGATTATGAGATATGGCAGATGGACGTCAAAACAGCATTCCTTAACGGGCATCTTAAGGAAGAACTGTATATGATGCAGCCGGAAGGTTTTGTCGATCCTAAGAATGCTAACAAAGTATGCAAGCTCCAGCGATCCATTTATGGGCTGGTGCAAGCATCTCGGAGTTGGAATATTCGCTTTGATGAGATGATCAAAGCGTTTGGGTTTATGCAGACTTATGGAGAAGCCTGCGTTTACAAGAAAGTGAGTGGGAGCTCTGTAGCATTTCTCATATTATATGTAGATGACATACTCTTGATGGGAAATAATATAGAATTTCTGGACAGCATTAAGGCCTACTTGAATAAGTGTTTTTCAATGAAGGACCTTGGAGAAGCTGCTTACATATTGGGCATCAAGATCTATAGAGATAGATCGAGACGCCTCATAGGTCTTTCACAAAGCACATACCTTGATAAGATTTTGAAGAGGTTCAAAATGGATCAGTCCAAGAAGGGGTTCTTGCCTATGTTACAAGGTGTGAGATTGAGCTTGGCTCAGTCACCGACCACGGCAAAAGATAAAGAAGAGATGAGTGTCATCCCCTATGCTTCAGCCATAGGATCTATTATGTATGCCATGCTGTGTACCAGACCTGATGTAAACCTTGCCGTGAGTTTGGTAGCTAGATACCAAAGTAATCCCGGCAAGGAACACTGGACAACAGTCAAGAATATCCTGAAGTACCTGAAAAGGACAAAGGACATGTTTCTCGTTTATGGAGGAGACGAAGAGCTTGTCGTAAAGGGTTACGTCGACACTAGCTTCGACTCAGATCCGGATGACTCTAAGTCACAAACCGAATACGTGTATATGTTGAATGGTGGAGCAGTAAGCTAGTGCAGCTGCAAGCAGAGCGTCGTGGAGGGATCTACGTGTGAAGCGGAGTACATGGCAGCCTCGGAGGCAGCGCATGAAGCGATTTGGGTGAAGGAGTTCATCACCAACCTAGGAGTCATACCCAATGCGTCGGGGCCAATCAAACTCTTCTGTGACAACACTGGAGCTATTGCCCTTGCCAAGGAGCCCAGGTTTCACAAGAAGACCAGGCACATCAAGCGTCGTTTCAACTCCATCCGTGAAAATGTTCAAGATGGAGACATAGAAATTTTCAAAGTACATACGGATCTGAATGTCGCAGATCCATTGACTAAACCTCTCTCGCGAGCTAAACATGATCAACACCAGAACTCTATGGGTGTTCGATTCATCACAATGTAACTAGATTGGTGACTCTAGTGCAAGTGGGAGACTGTTGGAAATATGCCCTAGAGGCAATAATAAAAGTATTATTATATTTCATTGTTCATGATAATTGTCTTTTATTCGTGCTATAACTGTATTATCCGGAAATCGTAATACACGTGTGAATACATAGACCTCAATATGTCCCTAGTGAGCCTCTAGTTGACTAGCTCGTTGTGATCAACAGATAGTCATGATTTCCTGGCTATGGACATTGGATGTCGTTGATAATGGGATCACATCATTAGGAGAATGATGTGATGGACAAGACCCAATCCTAAGCATAGCACAAAGGTCGTTTAGTTCGTTTGCTAGAGCTTTGCCAATGTCAAGTATCTCTTCCTTAGACCATGAGATCGTGTAACTCCCCGATACCGTAGGAGTGCCTTGGGTGTATCAAACGTCACAACGTAACTGGGTGACTATAAAGGTGCATTACAGGTATCTCCGAAAGTAGCTGTTGGGTTGACACGGATCGAGACTGGGATTTGTCACTCCGTATGACGGAGAGGTATCTCTGGGCCCACTCGGTAATGCATCATCATAATGAGCTCAAGGTGACGAAAGTGTTGGCCACGAGATCATGCATTACGGTACGAGTAAAGTGACTTGCCGATAACGAGACTGAACAAGGTATTGGGATACCGACGATCGAGTCTCGGGCAAGTAACGTACCGATTGACAAAGGGAATTGTATACAGGGTTTGATCGAATCTTCGACATCGTGGTTCATCCGATGACAACATCGAGAAGCATGTGGGAGCCAACATGGGTATCCAGATCCCGCTGTTGGTTATTGACCGGAGAACGTCTCGGTCATGTCTACATGTCTCCCGAACCCGTAGGGTCGACACACTTAAGGTTCGATGACGCTAGGGTTATAAAGGAAGTTTGTATGTGGTTACCGAATGTTGTTCGGAGTCCCGGATGAGATCCCGGACACCACGAGGAGTTCCGGAATGGTCCGGAGGTAAACATTTATATATGGGAAGTCCTATTTTGGTCACCGGAAAATGTTCGGGATTTTTCGGTATTGTACCGGGAAGGTTCTAGAAGGTTCCGGAGTGGGGCCCACCTGCATGGGGGGACCCACATGAACGTGAGTAGTGGGGGAAAGGCCCCACACCCCTGGTCAAGGCGCACCAAGATCCCCCCTTAGAAGGAATAAGATCATATCCCGAAGGGATAAGATCAAGATCCCTAAAAAGGGGGGATAACAATCGGTGGGGAAGGAAATGATGGGATTTCTTTCCTCCCACCTAGGCCAACGCCCCAATGGACTTGGAGGGCAAGAAACCAGCCCCTCCACCCCTATATATAGTGGGGAGGCGCATGGGAGCTGAACACAAGCCAAGGCGCAGCCCCTCCCCTCCCCAACACCTCTCCTCCTCCGTATATGCTTGGCGAAGCCCTGTCGGAGTACTGCTGCACCAACTACACCACGCCGTCGTGCTGCCGTTGGAGCAATCTTCCTCAACCTCTCCTTCCCCCTTGCTGGATCAAGAAGGAGGAGATGTCTCCCGTCCCGTACGTGTGTTGAACGCGGAGGTGTTGTCCGTTCAGCACTTGGACATCGGTGATCCGAATCACGTTCGAGTACGACTCCATCATCACCATCCCCTTGGCTAGCTTCCGCTCGTGATCTACAAGTGGTATGTAGATGCAAACTCTCTCCCTTGACTCGTTGCTTAGATGTACTCATAGATGGATCTTGGTGAAACTGTAGGAAAAATTTTAATTTTCTGCAACGTTCCCCAACAGATTCATGGCTTTCAAGCCAAATGATCAATCTTATGGCCACATTCATGGCATAGTTTGTTCAAATGATCTCATATTGTGCAAAAGGGTACATCTTGGAATTCCAAACAATGTTGTCTAAGGGAGTTTTCATTTTCTTTGCACGGAAAATTCATTTTCCATTGTTCGAGTGCCTGAAATGAGTTTTTTTATGAAGGAACTACCAAATAATTGTTGCAAAAATGGACCAAATCAATTTTATAAAATACTATGCCATGTTTAATGCACAATTGACGCAATGGTTGGGTGTCAAAAGCCTTGATCCACCTCTGGTGAAAAAGACAAATTTCCGCCGATTCAGTAGGAAGCGGGTCAAATTTGAACTGTAGCTGCCTCATAGTTTGCTATTTATTTATTTTTCCAAAAATCATTTCTAGGTACATAAGTATCTATTTAATCAGAGAAACATCAAAAAATTTCCAAGATTCAACCACTAGCTAGGAATGATCAAGCCCGCCTGAGGGAGTCCTGGATTAGGGGGTATTCGGACAGTCGGATTATATCCTTTGGCCGGACTGTTGGACTATGAAGATACAAGATTGAAGACTTCGTCCCATGTCCGGATGGGACTCTCCTTGGCGTGGAAGGCAAGCTTGGCAATACGGATATGTAGATCTCTTTCCTTGTAACCGACTATGTGTAACCCTAGCCCTCTCCGGTGTCTATATAAACCGGAGGGTTTTAGTCCGTAGGACAACATTCAATCATACCATAGGCTAGCCTCTAGGGTTTAGCCTCTCTGATCTCGTGGTAGATCAACTCTTGTACTACTCATATTATCAAGAACAAGCAAGCAGGACGTAGGGTATTACCTCCATCAAGAGGGCCCGAACCTGGGTAAACATCGTGTCCCATGCCTCCTGTTACCATCCACCTTAGATGCACAGTTCGGGACCCCCTACCCGAGATCCGCCGGTTTTGACGCCGACATTGGTGCTTTCATTGAGAGTTCCTCTGTGTCATCATCATTAGGCTTGATGGCTCCTTCAATCATCGATAGCGATGCAGTCCAGGATGAGACTTTTCCCCCGGACAGATCTTTGTATTCGGTGGCTTCGCAGTGTGGGCCAACTCGCTTGGCCATCTGGAGCAGATCGAGAGTTACGCTCCTGGCCACCAGCTCAGGTTTGGAAGCTTAAACTACACGGCCGACATCCACGGAGACTTGATCTTCGATGGATTCGAGCCCCTGCCGAGTGTCCCGCACGGTCACAATGAGCATGATTTAGCTCTACCATCGGACAGTGTTCAGGAGACCGCACCGGCAACCGCTCCGACCCTCAATTCGGAGCCAATTGCGCCAACCATGGACGGGTGGATAGACCCCGCCACGGAGACCGCATTCTCAGTGGCGATCGAGCCGAGTATCAACCTTACCCTTCATGAGAGCCGTGATGCCAAACTACCGGATTCTTCCCCGGCTACGGACTCCGAACCGCCTGCGCCCGTGCCCATTGAATCTGACTAGGCGCCGATCATGGAGTTCACCTCCGCGGATATCTTTCAGTACTCGCCCTTCGGCGACATACTAAACTCATTAAGGTCTCTCTCCTTGTCAGGAGAGTCCTGGCCGAACTTGTTGGGTAACGTAGCAGAAATTCAAAATTTTCCTACGTGTCACCAAGATCTATCTATGGAGAAACCAGCAACGAGGGGAAGGATAGTGCATCTACATACCCTTGTAGATCGCTATGCGGAAGCGTTCAAGAGAACGGGGTTGAAGGAGTCGTACTCGTCGTGATCCAAATCACCGGAGATCCTAGTGCCGAACGGACGGCACCTCCGCGTTCAACACACGTACAGCCCGACGACGTCTCCCATGCCTTGATCCAGCAAGGAGAGAGGGAGAGATTGAGGAAGACTCCATCCAGCAGCAGCAAAACGGCGTGGTGGTGATGGAGGAGCGTGGCTATCCTGCAGGGCTTCGCCAAGCACCGCGGGAGAGGAGGAAGGAGAGATGCAGGGCTGCGTCATATAGAGGAGAGGAACTCGCGTGTTATGAGCAGCCCAAACCTCAACTATATATATAGGGGAAGGGGAGGGGCTGCGCCCCCTTTAGGGTTTCCACCCCTAGGGGTGGCGGTCAGCCTAGATCCCATCTAAGGGGGGCGGCCAAGGGGGAGGGCGAGAGGGAGGCGCACCAGGATGGGCCTTAGGGCCCATCTGCCCTAGGGTTTGCCCCCTTCTCCTCTCCCTTGCGCCTTGGGCCCTTGTGGGGGGTGCACCAGCCCACCTGGGGCTGGTCCCCTTCCACACTTGGCCCATGAAGCCCTCCGAGGCTGGTGGCCCCACTTGGTGGACCCCCGGGACCCTCCCGGTGGTCCCGGTACGTTACCGATAAACCCCGAAACTTTTCCGGTGACCAAAACAGGACTTCCCATATATAAATCTTTACCTACGGACCATTCCGTAACTCCTCGAGACGTCCGGGATCTCATCCGGGACTCCGAACAACATTTGGTAACCACATACAAACTTCCTTTATAACCCTAGCGTCATCGAACCTTAAGTGTGTAGACCCTACGGGTTCGGGAACCATGCAGACATGACCGAGACGTTCTCCGGTCAATAACCAACAGCGGGATCTGGATACCCATGTTGGTTCCCACATGTTCCACGATGATCTCATCGGATGAACCACGATGTCGAGGATTCGATCAATCCCGTATACAATTCCCTTTGTCTAGCGGTATTGTACTTGCCCGAGATTCGATCGTCGGTATCCCGATACCTTGTTTAATCTCGTTACCGGCAAGTCTCTTTACTCGTTCCGTAACACATCATCCCGTGATCAACTCCTTGATCACATTGTGCACATTATGATGATGTCCTACCGAGTGGGCCCAGAGATACCTCTCCGTCACACGGAGTGACAAATCCCAGTCTCGATTCGTGCCAACCCAACAGACACTTTCGGAGATACCTGTAGTGTACCTTTATAGTCACCCAGTTACGTTGTGACGTTTGGCACACCCAAAGTATTCCTACGGTATCCGGGAGTTGCACAATCTCATGGTCTAAGGAAATGATACTTGACATTAGAAAAGCTTTAGCATACGAACTACACGATCTTGTGCTATGCTTAGGATTGGGTCTTGTCCATCACATCATTCTCCTAATGATGTGATCCCGTTATCAACGACATCCAATGTCCATGGTCAGGAAACCGTAACCATCTATTGATCAACGAGCTAGTCAACTAGAGGCTTACTAGGGACATGGTGTTGTCTATGTTTCCACACATGTATCTGAGTTTCCTATCAATACAATTCTAACATGGATAATAAACGATTATCATGAACAAGGAAATATAATAATAACCAATTTATTATTGCCTCTAGGGCATATTTCCAACAGTCTCCCACTTGCACTAGAGTCAATAATCCAGTTCACATCGATATGTGATTAATACTCAAGGTCACATCCCCATGTGACTAACACCCAAAGAGTTCTGGGTTTGATCATGTTATGCTTGTGAGAGAGGTTATAGTCAACGGGTCTGCAACATTCAGATCCGTATGTACTTCACAAATTTCTATGTCATCTTGTAGATGCAACTTCTACGCTACATTTGGAGCCACTTCAAATAACTGTTCTACTTGGAGCTATTCTAAATTGTTGCTCCATTATACGTATCCGATATCTCTACTCAGAGCTATCCGGATAGGTGTTAAGCTTGCATCGACGTAACCCTTTATGACGAACTCTTTTACCACCTCCATAATCGAGAAAATTCCTTAGTCCACTAGTTAATAAGGATAACTTTGACCGTTGTCCTGTGATCCATTCTTGGATCACTCTTGTACCCCTTGACTGACTCAAGGCAAGGCACACTTCAGGTGCGGTACACAGCATAGCATACTGTAGAGCCTACGTCTAAAGCATAGGGGACGACCTTCGTCCTTTCTCTCTATTCTGCCGTGGTCGAGCTCTAAGTCTTAACTTCATACCTTACAACTCAGGCAAGAACTCCTTCTTTGACTGATCCATCTTGAACACCTTCAAGATCATGTCAAGGTATGTGCTCATTTGAAAGTACCATTAAGCGTTTTGATCTATCCTTATAGATCTTGATGCTCAATGTTCAAGTAGCTTAATCCAGGCTTTCCATTGAAAAACACTTTTCAAATAACTCTGCATGCTTTCCAGAAATTCTACATCATTTCTGATCCATAATATGTCAACAACATATACTCATCAGAAATTCTATAGTGCTCCCACTCACTTCTTTGGAAATACAAGTTTCTCATAAACTTTGTATAAACCCAAAATCTTTGATCATCTCATCAAAGCATACATTCCAACTCCGAGATGCTTACTCCAGTCCTTAGAAGGATTGCTAGAGCTTTGCATACTTATTAGCATCTTTCAGGATTGACAAAACCTTCTGGTTGTATCACATACAACCTTTCATCGAGGAAACAATGTTTTGACATCCTATCTGCAAGATTTCATAAATAATGTAGTAATCGCTAATATAATTCCAACAGACTCTTAGCATCGCTACGAGTGAGAAAGTCTCACCGTAGTCAACTCCTTGAACTTGTCGAGAAACTTCTTAACGACAAGTCGAGCTTTCTTAATGGTGACATTTACCATCATTGTCCGTCTTCCTTTTAAAATCCATCTGTACTCAACAGCCTTACGACCATCGAGCTGTTTTGCCAAAGTATACACTTTGTTTTCATACATGGATCCTCTCTCGGATTTTATGGCCTCGAGTCATTTATCGGAATCCGGGCCCACCATCGCTTCTCCATAACTCGTAGATTCATTGTTGTCTAGCAACATGACTTTCAAGACAGGATTACGTACCACTCTGAAGTAGTACGCATCCTTGTCATCCTACGAGGTTTGGGAGTGACTTGATCCGAAGTCTCATGATCAATATCATAAGCTCCCACTTCAATTGGTGTAGGTGCCACAGGAACAACTCTTTGTGCCCTGCTATACACTAGTTGAAGTGACGGTTCAATAACCTCATCAAGTCTCCACCATCCTCCCACTCAATTCTTTCGTGAGAAACTTTTCCTCGAGAAAGGACCCGATTCTAGAAACAATCCCTTATTGCTTTCGGATCTGAGATAGGAGGTATACCCAACTGTTTTGGGTGTCCTATGAAAATGCATTTATCCGCTTTGGGTTCGAGCTTATCGGCCTGAAACTTTTTTCACATAAGCGTCGCAGCCCCAAACTTTTAAGAAATGACAGCTTAGGTTTCTCTAAACCATAGTTCATACGGTGTCATCTCATCGGAATTACGTGGTGCCCTTTTAAAGTGAATGTGGTTGTCTCTAATGCCTAACCCATAAACTATCGTGGTAATTCGATAAGAGACATCATGGTATGCATCATATCCAATAGGGTGCAGTTATGATGTTAGGACACACCATCACACTATGGTGTTCCAGGCTGTATTAGTTGTGAAACAATTTCCACAATGTCTTAATTCTGTGCCAAACTCGTAATTCAGATATTCATCTCTATGATCATATCATAGATCTTTTATCCTCTTGTCACGACGATCTTTCAACTTCACACTGAAATTACTTGAACCTTTCAATAATTCAGACTCGTGATTCATCAAGTAAATATACTCAACATCTACTCAAATCATCTGTGAAGTAAGAACATAACGATATCCACTACATGCCTCAGCACTCATTGGACTGCACACATCAAAATGTATTACTTCCAACAAGTTGCTTGCTAGTTCCATTTTACTGAAAACGAGGCTTTCAGTCATCTTGCCCATGTGGTATGATTTGCATGTCTCAAGTGATTCAAAATCAAGTGAGTCCAAACGATCCATCTATATAGAGTTTCTTCATGCATATCTACCAACAAACATGGTTTGCATGTCTCAATCCTTTCAAAAATGAGTGAGTCCAAAGATCCATCAACATGGAGCTTCTTCATGCGTTTTATACCGATATGACTTACGTGGTAGTGCCACAAGTAGGTGGTACTATCATTACTATCTTTTGGCATGAACATGTGTATCACTACAATCGAGATTCAACAAACAATTCATTTCAGGTGTAAGACCATTTAAGGTATTATTCAAATAAACAGAGTAACCATTATTCTCCTTAAATGAATAACCGTATTGCGATAGACATAATCCAATCATGTCTATGCTCAATGCAAGCACCAATCTCGATGGTAGAGGGAGCGTACGATATTTGATCAACCTTGGAAATACTTCCAACACATATCGTCATCTCACCTTTCAGCTAGTCTCCATTTATTCTGTAGCTTTTATTTCGAGTTACTAACAATTAGCAACCGAACCGGTATCTAATACCCTGGTGCTACTAGGAGTACTAGTAAAGAACACATTAACATAATGTATATCCAATATACTTCTATCGACCTTGCCAGCCTTCTTATCTACCAAGTATCTAGGGTAATTCTGCTCCAGTGGCTGTTCCCTTTATTACAGAAGCACTTAGTCTCGAGTTTGGGTTCAACCTTGGGTTTCTTCACTAGAGCAGCAGCTGAATTGCCGTTTCATGAAGTATCCCTTCGTGCCCTTGCCCTACTTGAAACTAGTGGTTTCACCAACCATCAACAATTGATGCTCCTTCTTGATTTCTACTTTTGTGGTGTCAAACATCGCGAATATCTCAAGGATCATCATATATGTCCCTGATGTATTATAGTTCATCACGAAGCTCTAGCAGCTTGGTGGCAATGACTTTGGAGAAACATCACTAACTCATCTGGAAGATCAACTCCCACTTGATTCAAATGATTGTTGTACTCAGACAGTCTGAGCACAAGCTCAACAATTGAGCTTTTCTCCCTTAGTTTGCAGGCTAAGAAAAATCGTCGGAGGTCTTATACCTCTTGACATGGGCACGAGCCTGAAATCCCAATTTCAGCCCTCAAAACATCTCATATGTTTCGCGACGTTTCAAAAACGTCTTCGGTGCCTCAATTCTAAACCGTTTAACTGAACTATCACGTAGTTATCAAAATGTGTATGTCAGATGTTCGCAACATCCACAGACAACGTTCGAGGTTCAGCACACTGAGCGGTGCATTAAGGACATAAGCCTTCTATGAAGCAATGAGGACAATCCTCAGTTTACGGACCTAGTCCGCATAATTGCTACTATCAACTTTCAACTAAATTTTCTCTAGGAACATAACTAAACAGTAGAACTGAAGCGCGAGCTACGACATAATTTGCGAAGACCTTTTGACTATGTTCAGGATAATTAAGTTCATCTTATGAACTCCCACTCAGATAGACATCCCTCTAGTCATCTAAGTGATTACATGATCCGAGTCAACTAGGCCGTGTCCGATCATCACGTGAGACGGACTAGTCAATGTCGGTGAACATCTTCATGTTGATCGTATCTTCTATACGACTCATGCTCGACCTTTCAATCTTCTATGTTCCGAGGCCATGTCTGTACACATGCTAGGCTCGTCAAGTCAACCTAAGTGTTTCGCGTGTGTAAATCTGTCTTACACCCGTTGTATGTGAACGTTAGAATCTATCACACCCGATCATCACGTGGTGCTTCGAAACAACGAACTGTCGCAACGGTGCACAGTTAGGGGGAACACTTTCTTGAAATTTTAATGAGGGATCATCTTATTTACTACCGTCATTCTAAGCAAATAAGATGTATAAACATGATAAACATCACATGCAATCAAATAGTGACATGATATGGCCAATATCATATTGCTCCTTTTGATCTCCATCTTCGGGGCTCCATGATCATCATCGTCACCGGCATGACACCATGATCTCCATCATCATGATCTCCATCATCGTGTCTTCATGAAGTTGTCTCGCCAACTATTACTTCTACTTCTACAGCTAACGGTTAGCAATAAAGTAAAGTAATTACATGACGTTTAAGTTGACACGCAGGTCATAAATAAATAAAGACAACTCCTATGGCTCCTGCCGGTTGTCATACTCATCGACATGCAAGTCGTGATTCCTATTACAAGAACATGATCATCTCATACATCACATATATCATTCATCACATCCTTTGGCCATATCACATCACATAGCATACCCTGCAAAAACAAGTTAGACGTCCTCTAATTGTTGTTTGCATGTTTTACGTGGCTGCTATGGGTTTCTAGCAAGAACGTTTCTTACCTACGCAAAGACCACAACGTGATATGCCAATTGCTATTTACCCTTCATAAGGACCCTTTTCATCGAATCCGATCCGACTAAAGTGGGAGAGACAGACACCCGCCAGCCACCTTATGCAACTAGTGCATGTCAGTCGGTGGAACCGGTCTCACGTAAGCGTACGTGTAAGGTTGGTCCGGGCCGCTTCATCCCACAATGCCGCCGAATCAAGATTGGACTAGTAACGGTAAGCATATTGAACAAAATCAACGCCCACAACTACTTTGTGTTCTACTCGTGCATAGAATCTACGCAATAGACCTAGCTCATGATGCCACTATTGGGTAACGTAGCAGAAATTCAAAATTTTCCTACGTGTCACCAAGATCTATCTATGGAGAAACCAGCAACGAGGGGAAGGATAGTGCATCTACATACCCTTGTAGATCGCTATGCGGAAGCGTTCAAGAGAACAGGGTTGAAGGAGTCGTACTCGTCGTGATCCAAATCACCGGAGATCCTAGTGCCGAACGGACGGCACCTCCGCGTTCAACACACGTACAGCCCGACGACGTCTCCCATGCCTTGATCTAGCAAGGAGAGAGGGAGAGGTTGAGGAAGACTCCATCCAACAGCAGCACAACGGCGTGGTGGTGATGGAGGAGCGTGGCTATCCCACAGGGCTTCGCCAAGCACCGCGGGAGAGGAGGAAGGAGAGATGCAGGGCTGCATCATATAGAGGAGAGGAACTCGCGTGTTATGAGCAGCCCAAACCTCAACTATATATAGGGGAAGGGGAGGGGCTGTGCCCCCTTTAGGGTTTCCACCCCTAGGGGTGGCGGCCAGCCTAGATCCCATCTAAGGGGGGCGGCCAAGGGGGAGGGGAGAGGGAGGCGCACCAGGATGGGCCTTAGGGCCCATCTGCCCTAGGGTTTGCCCCCTTCTCCTCTCCCTTGCGCCTTGGGCCCTTGTGGGGGGGTGCACCAGCCCACCTGGGGCTGGTCCCCTTCCACACTTGGCCCATGAAGCCCTCCGGGGCTGGTGGCCCCACTTGGTGGACCCCCGGGACCCTCCCGGTGGTCCCGGTACGTTACCGATAAACCCCGAAACTTTTCCGGTGACCAAAACAGGACTTCCCATATATAAATCTTTACCTCCGGACCATTCCGGAACTCCTCGTGACGTCCGGGATCTCATCCGGGACTCCGAACAACATTCGGTAACCACATACAAACTTCCTTTATAACCCTAGCGTCATCGAACCTTAAGTGTGTAGACCCTACGGGTTCGGGAACCATGCAGACATGACCGAGACGTTCTCCGGTCAATAACCAACAGCGGGATCTGGATACCCATGTTGGTTCCCACATGTTCCACGATGATCTCATCGGATGAACCACGATGTCGAGGATTCGATCAATCCCGTATACAATTCCCTTTGTCTAGCGGTATTGTACTTGCCCGAGATTCGATCGTCGGTATCCCGATACCTTGTTCAATCTCGTTACCGGCAAGTCTCTTTACTCGTTCCGTAACACATCATCCCATGATCAACTCCTTGATCACATTGTGCACATTATGATGATGTCCTACCGAGTGGGCCCAGAGATACCTCTCCGTCACACGGAGTGACAAATCCCAGTCTCGATTCGTGCCAACCCAACAGACACTTTCGGAGATACCTGTAGTGTACCTTTATAGTCACCCAGTTACGTTGTGACGTTTGGCACACCCAAAGTATTCCTACGGTATCCGGGAGTTGCACAATCTCATGGTCTAAGGAAATGATACTTGACATTAGAAAAGCTTTAGCATACGAACTACACGATCTTGTGCTATGCTTAGGATTGGGTCTTGTCCATCACATCATTCTCCTAATGATGTGATCCCGTTATCAACGACATCCAATGTCCATGGTCAGGAAACCGTAACCATCTATTGATCAACGAGCTAGTCAACTAGAGGCTTACTAGGGACATGGTGTTGTCTATGTATCCACACATGTATCTGAGTTTCCTATCAATACAATTCTAGCATGGATAATAAACGATTATCATGAACAAGGATATATAATAATAACCAATTTATTATTGCCTCTAGGGCATATTTCCAACAGAACTATGTCTGGCAGGATTGGGATGCGGATGATGAAGAAATTCGCCGCCCACCCACCACCCACTTAGTAGCCACTGTCGACGATTTGACCGACATGCTCGACTTCGACTCCGAAGACATTGACGGTTTGGACGACGATGCAGGAGACGAACAGGAACCACTGCCCATAGGGCACTGGATGCCCACTTCACATATGATGTATAGATGGTGGACACACCCAAAGAAAATGATGATGAGGAACGGAAGGACGCAGCGAAGGATTGTTCCCTCGAGAAGCAGTCAAAGTGGCGGCGTAAGCGCCGCTCCAAATCCCTCCTTGGCAGCCGCACACTAGACGGCATCACCAACTAGAGCACATGACAGGTCGTTAAGACCACGGACATGGTTAGACGAGTCCGGTGCAGCTATATATAATTGATACAGGTTTGATGGATATACCCCTATAACAATACAAGGGGCTCAACGCGTGTAAACAAGTGACAATTAGGCTCAACTTTACTCATCTTGAACTGTACATGGTTTATTTAGTATAACCTACCTTTTTGCACGACAACTTTTCAACTAAGTTCCTCTCTTTTACAGATGACCATCGTGCTACACCCGTCCAGGATACGGCACAACGGAGACATAGGCGCAGACGTGCAGCAGGGACACGTTCCAAGGATTCTTTTTAGATTAAGACCCTGCGTAAACCTTTTTTTACTATCTCTTGTTGATACACATCCCCCGGATTCTCAGTACAATTGAGAAGGATGCTGATGTATTGACATGTGGCCACGTCAGAATATTGCACGTACCTGGACATAGGGGCTTATTACAAAGGGCACTGTTTAGGCCCGGTTTACATCATAAAGACCGAATACCTTAGGGAGTGTTCGGTGTCGCGAGTTTGGCCTTATATGCATCAGCTCCGAATCATGTCTTTGGTCAAATGTTGGGTTTGCCCGGCTCCTGTGTTTTGCTGCCTTACGTTTCGCTCTATCGGCTAAAGCGGCACCAGGAAAACTATTGCGATTGTGCCCTGGTTCATCCAGACGAGCACCTCAGTAGAGAAAGCCGAAAACTGACTGTCATGATATAGCGTGAGACTGGTCAACCACTCGATGACCTAGCGGAATCTTCGGGCTTCCTCCACCTTAACAAAGGGTCGTTTCCCGGCCAGGCATGGATGCGCCCCGAATTCGAATGAGCGCGGAGCCACCAGGGGCTATATAGTAGCCCCACTGTCAAACTCCTCTGGCTAAGTGAAAGTGTTAAAGCATTATAGTCTGATTGCCTAGTTCGTTGCGCTATCACCTCCTTAATGGACCAAGATGTTGGATCAAGTGTGAACATGCGTCTTCTGCGAACACCCCTGCATTATATGCGTGGGGGCTGAAGCCGACGACTGCTATCTTTCAGGTTATATACATATATACATAAATGGCCGCACAGGAGGCATCATAGTACTTTCGGGCAAAAGTATAAATACAGCCTTGATAAACTCAATAAAACATTGTTTTTACAATGGGAATACATGTCACTTAAACATAATATTCTTCGAGCACTGAGCCTCTATCAAACGAGCGCCTTCAAGAACTTCTTCAAAGTAGTGCTCGGCAGCCACTCGGCCTATGGCCGAACCCTGTGCCGCAACAGTGATGGCATCCATCTCCGCCCAGTATGTTTTGACACGGGCAAGGGCCATCCACAAGCCTTCTATGCACGCCGACCTCTTTACACCATTGATGCATGGCACAACACCAAGGAATTGTTGCACTAAGCTAAAGTAGCTATTCGGCCTTGGCCCTCCTGGCCACAGATGATCCACAACGGACCTCATGGCAAGTCTGGATAATCTATGGAGCTCGGCCCCACCGGTCAATCGCTCATTCAGCAACAGCGGACAGACTGGAGCGTGAAACTGTGACCAGAACAGCTTCTCCACTTCAGGACCTTTCTGATCCTTGAAGTACTCGGTCGCATCAGCAGCACTTGCAGCCAAATCCATGTACTCGTCCGCAGAACTCCATAGCCGGTCCAGAGGCGCATACTTCGGATCCCCGAACTTAGTCCACAACAAGAAGGGCTTCCCAGATACAATATCCGCAGCTTGATGTAGCTCCTCCTTCGTCGCTCTAATTTTGGAGCGGGCTTCCTTGGCAGCCACCCGGGCCTTTTCCAGGTCCGCCGCTTTCGCCCGGTTTTCTTCTCCAAGAAGCTGGTAATGGTCAGCAGCATCTTTTAACTCTACAACCATCTTGGCTATTTTTTCTTTGCTCTCGCAATGCGCGGCCTGTTCGGCCCTTAACTCTTCGGCCGCCCTTAAAGCGGCCGCATTGCTACTCCTTGCTTGCTCCTTGGCTCAGGCAAGCTCCGCCCGAAGGGTCTCCACGGTGGCAGCTCCATCTGCAGTCACAACATATTAAAGATATTGGCATCATGCTGCTCTTATTATGTGACAATCACCAGAAAAATCACCTACCCTGTGCCTCGTCAAGCCGCTTGTTAACAAGCACGATGTTGGCATCTGCCGCATCTAGTTGCCGCCTTAGTTCGGCAAACACATCAGTCTGGCTAGCCACCGGAGCTTCAACCACCTGCACATAAAGGCGGTCTGGTTATTACCTGGGACTATGATCCTCTGTTTGCCGTCGTTTTCGACAACAACCAGAGTCTCATGGGCTACTATCTACACAGGGCACATCTAAAAATGTGCAGTACTGTCAAAAATGTACATCATTTCACGTACCTCAAAACCCGTCGGTAGACTCATAAAGGCTTCATGCAACCCGTTTTCGGCGGACGAAATCCTTTCAATCACCATACCCATCAACGTGCGGTGCTCTTCTGAGATAGCCGCTTGCTCTAGCAGATCCCTCAATACGTCCGACCGCACACCAGATGGTGCCGGTCTCTTTCGATTGCTCTCTTCAAGAGCCAGATAATGAGGACTTCGGGTGGCCATAGGATTGCCTTCAGGCCTTGCCGGATCAGGAGAAACCCTCCGCGACGACACCTCGGGGTCGGTCGCCTCATGAGGCGGTATGGAAGGGGGAGGCGTTTCGCTCTCCATCATCTCTGGAAGAAGATCCCCTGAAGACAAGCTCTGCTGAGAAGGGCTAAGATCCGAACTGCAAGATAAATGCTTCGGTTATTTTCCTCGGAGGTAAAGCGAGGTATTTTTATTATTAAGTGCCCTTTTACTTACAGCTCGGTGGAGGGCTGATCCCCTTGAGGGCATAGTGCGGCCAGGGTAGCCCCCGGGGTAGGACCCTCCGGCGAAGATTTCTTCCTCCGTTTGGAGACCATTGTCTCCGGGTCCTCGGAGGCGGTCCTCTTCCTTCTCTGGGGAGAGGAAGTTTCAGTCCCTCCTCCCCGGCTAACCTCCTTCGCGGAGGCGCTAGCCTCCTTGTTCCCCCCTTTATCTTCTCCTGAGGGCGCTTGATAAGGCGCGATCTCCAGCATCCTGGTTAGCATGGGATTTGGTGAGGTCTCAGGGAGGGGGGCCGGACACCTGATCAACTTTGCCTTCACTATCCAATCCTGGTCAAAAAGCGGCTTTTTTAGGGCGACGTTACGATAAATGAACAGACAGTGTGTTCAGATGCGGGGCTACTTACTTGGGTATCCGGGCAATTGCAGCTCAGACCTGCATCCTCAGTGATGTCCGGACACATTATTTGTGGTCCGAAGAACAATTTGTACATCTCTTCGTGCGTCATGCCGAGGAAATGTTGAATAGCTCGCGGTCCTTCCGGGTTGAATTCCCACATGCGAAGGGGCCGGCGTTTGCAAGGCTGGACTTGATGAACTAGCATAACTTGCACTACCATAACCAGACTGAAATCTCTCTCAAAGAGATCTCGGATACAGCTTTGCAGTATTGGCACGTCCTTGGCTGGACCCTAGCTCAGCCCCCTCCTGATCCATGACATTAGTTGCAGTGGGGGGCCAGAGCGAAAGGTGGGGGCAGCTACCCACTTGGCACTTCGGGGAGCTGTGATGTAGAACCACTCCCGCTGCCACAATCCAGACACCTCTGGGAAGCAACCATCAGGCCATGGAGCGTCAACGATTTTGCTTATTGAAGCGCCTCCGCACACTGCGTGCTGCCCCTCGATCATCTTCGGCTTCACATCGAAGGTCTTGAGCCAGAGGCCGAAGTGAGGGGTAATGCGGAGGAAGGCCTCACATACGACAATAAATGTCGAGATGTGAAGAAGGGAATCCGGGGCCAGATCGTGAAAATCTAGCGCCTAATAGAACATAAGACCCCTAACAAAGGGATCCAGAGCAAGGCCTAGTCCTCGGAGGAAGTGGGAGACGAACACGACGCTCTCGTTGGGTTCGGGAGTAGGGACGGCCTGCCCTTGGGCAGGCAGCCGATGCGAAATTTTGGCGGTCAGATATCTGGCTTCTCTCAACTTCTTGATGTCCTCCTCCGTGACGGAGGAAGGCATCCACCGACCTTGAAGGTTGGATCCGGACATAGTTGAAGGTCCAAAGCACCTGACCTACATTTTGGGTGTTAGAACTCGATGCGGGGGAAGGATTTGATTGAGCAGGAGAGGGATAAAAGAAAAGGCCTTGTCCCCTTTATAGAGAGGGTGAATATCAAGTGTACTCCTCGTAGCCATTTGGGACTTGCCTAAGATCTAGGAGTCCTACCAATCGGCACAGTTGGGTTACCCACGTCCGTATTGATGAGAATCCCGTAATAAAGGGCACACGATCTCTGCTTCGACAAGACGTGCCAAGGAAACCGCCTCGCGGAACACGCTGAGATTGGTTATGAAAAATGATTCGAATAAAGACCTGGCTGTGGTGTGATGTCATGCTATGGGGTACGTCAGCAGATTAGATTTGTGGAAATATTATTCTCTCTACAGTGGTATGTGGAACTTGTTTTGCAGAGCCGGACACGATCCTCGTGTTCAAAATCTTCTATGAAGTATTCGGAGGAGGAACCCGCCTTGCAATGCCGAAGACAATCTGCGCACCGGACTCATCGTCATTGAAACCTGGTTCACGGGCTACTAAGGGAGTCCTGGATTAGGGGGTATCCGGACAACCGGATTATATCCTTTGGCCGGACTGTTGGACTATGAAGATACAAGATTGAAGACTTTGTCCCGTGTCCGGATGGGACTCTTCTTTGCGTGGAAGGCAAGCTTGGCAATACGGATATGTAGATCTCCTTCCTTGTAACCGACTCTGTGTAACCCTAGCTGTTGGAAATATGCCCTAGAGGCAATAATAAAAGTATTATTATTATATTTCCTTGTTCATGATAATTGTCTTTTATTCATGCTATAAATGTATTATCCAGAAATCGTAATACACGTGTGAATACATAGACCATAATATGTCCCTAGTGAGCCTCTAGTTGACTAGCTCGTTGTGATCAACAGATAGTCATGGTTTCCTGGCTATGGACATTGGATGTCGTTGATAACGGGATCACATCATTAGGAGAATGATGTGATGGACAAGACCCAATCCTAAGACTAGCACAAAAGATCGTGTAGTTCATTTGCTAGAGCTTTGCCAATGTCAAGTATCTCTTCCTTTGACCATGAGATCGTGTAACTCCTGGATACCGTAGGAGTGCTTTGGGTGTATCAAACGTCACAACGTAACTGGGTGACTATAAAGGTGCACTACAGGTATCTCCGAAAGTATCTATTGTTTTATGCGGATCGAGACTGGGATTTGTCACTCCGTGTAAACGGAGAGGTATCTCTGGGCCCACTCGGTAGGACATCATCATATGCGCAATGTGACCAAGGAGTTGATCACGGGATGATGTGTTACGGAACGAGTAAAGTGACTTGCCGGTAACGAGATTGAACAAGGTATCGGTATACCGACGATCGAATCTCGGGCAAGTAAAATACCGCTAGACAAAGGGAATTGTATACGGGATCGATTGAGTCCTTGACATCGTGGTTCATCCGATGAGATCATCGTGGAACATGTGGTAGCCATCATGGGTATCCAGATCCCGCTGTTGGTTATTGACCGGAGAACGTCTCGGTCATGTCTACATGTCTCCTGAACCCGTAGGGTCTACACACTTAAGGTTCGATGACGCTAGGGTTTTAAAGGAAGCTTGTATGTGGTTACCGAATGTTGTTCGGAGTCCCGGATGAGATCCCGGACGTCACGAGGAGTTCCGGAATGGTCCGGAGGTAAAGATTTATATATAGGAAGTCCTGTTTCGGCCATCGGGACAAGTTTCGGGTCATCGGTATTGTACCGGGACCACCGGAAGGGTCCCGGGGGCCCACCGGGTGGGGCCACCTGCCCCGGGGGGCCACATGGGCTGTAGGGGGTGCGCCTTGGCCTACATGGGCCAAGGGCACCAGCCCCAGGAGGCCCATGCGCCTGGGGAAACCCTAAAGGAAGAGTCCCAGCAGGGGAAGGCACCTCCTAGGTGCCTTGGGGGGGGAGGACTCCTCCCCTGGCCGCCGCCCCCTTGGAGATTGGATCTCCTAGGGGCTGGCGCACCCCCCCCCTTGGGATCCCTATATATAGTGGGGTAGGAGGGCCTCCCAAACACACTTATGCCTTTGGTGCAGCCCCTCCCTCTCTCCCAAGTTCTTCTCCTCTCCCATGGTGCTTGGCGAAGCCCTGCGGGATTGCCACGCTCCTCCACCACCACCACGCCGTTGTGCTGCTGTTGGATGGAGTCTTCCTCAACCTCTCCATCTCTCCTTGCTGGATCAAGGCGTGGGAGACGTCACCGGGCTGTACGTGTGTTGAACGCGGAGGTGCCGTCCGTTCGGCACTTGATCATCGGTGATCTGAATCACGACGAGTACGACTCCATCAACCCCGTTCACTTGAACGCTTCCGCTTAGCGATCTACAAGGGTATGTAGATGCACTCTCCTTCTACTCGTTGCTGGTCTCTCCATAGATAGATCTTGGTGTTACGTAGGAGAATTTTGAATTTCTGCTACGTTCCCCAACAGTGGCATCATGAGCTAGGTCTATTGCGTAGATTCTTTGCACAAGTAGAACACAAAGTAGTTGTGGGCGTTGATGTTGTTCAATATGCTTACCGTTACTAGTCCAATCTTGTTTCGACGGTATTGTGGGATGAAGCGGCCCGGACCGACCTTACACGTACTCTTACGTGAGACAGGTTCCACCGATTGACATGCACTTGGTGCATAAGGTGGCTAGCGGGTGCCAGTCTCTCCCACTTTAGTCGGAACGGATTCGATGAAAAGGGTCCTTATGAAGGGTAAATAGCAATTGGCATATCACGTTGTGGTTTTGCGTAGGTAAGAAACGTTCTTGCTAGAACCCATAGCAGCCACGTAAAACATGCAAACAACAATTAGAGGACGTCTAACTTGTTTTTGCAGGGTATGCTATGTGATGTGATATGGCCAAGAAGAATGTGATGAATGATATGTGATGTATGAGATTGATCATGTTCTTGTAATAGGATTCACGACTTGCATGTCGATGAGTATGACAACCGGCAGGAGCCATAGGAGTTGTCTTTATTTTTGTATGACCTGCGTGTCATTGAAGAACGCCATGTAAACTACTTTACTTTATTGCTAAACGCGTTAGTCATAGAAGTAGAAGTAGTCGTTGGCGTGACAACTTCATGAAGACACGATGATGGAGATCATGATGATGGAGATCATGGTGTCAAGCCGGTGACAAGATGATCATGGAGCCCCGAGATGAAGATCAATGGAGCTATATGATATTGGCCATATCATGTCACAACTATATAATTGCATGTGATGTTTATTATGTTTATGCATCTTGTTTACTTAGGACGACGGTAGTAAATAAGATGATCCCTTACAAAATTTCAAGAAGTGTTCTCCCCTAACTGTGCACCGTTGCTACAGTTCGTCGCTTCTAAGCACCACGTGATGATCGGGTGTGATGGATTCTTACGTTCACATACAACGGGTGTAAGACAGTTTTACACAGCGAAAACACTTAGGGTTAACTTGACGAGCCTAGCATGTGCAGACATGGCCTCGGAACACGGAGACCGAAAGGTCGAGCATGAGTCGTATAGTAGATACGATCAACATGAAGATGTTCACCGATGATGACTAGTCCGTCTCACGGGATGATCGGACACGGCCTAGTTGACTCGGATCATGTAATCACTTAGATGACTAGAGGGATGTCTATCTAAGTGGGAGTTCATAAGATGAACTTAATTATCCTGAATAAAGTCAACAGGCCTTTTGCAAATTATGTCGTAGCTCGCGCTTTAGTTCTACTGTTTTAGATATGTTCCTCGAGAAAATATAGTTGAAAGTTGATAGTAGCAATTATGCGGACAGTAGAACGCTTATGTCCTTAATGCACTGCTCAGTGTGCTGAACCCCAAACGTCGTTTGTGGATGTTGTGAACATCGGACATACACGTCTTGATAACTACGTGATAGTTCAGTTAAACGGTTTAGAGTTGAGGCACCAAAGACGTTTTCAAAACGTCACGGAACATATGAGATGTTTCGAGGGCTGAAATTGGGATTTCAGGCTCGTGCCCACGTCAAGAGGTATGAGACCTCCGACGATTTTCTTAGCCTGCAAACTAAGGAGAGAAGCTCAATTGTTGAGCTTGTGCTCAGATTATCTGAGTACAACAATCACTTGAATCAAGTGGGAGTTGATCTTCCAGATGAAATAGTGATAGTTTCTCCGAAGTCATTACCACCAAGCTGCTAGAGCTTCGTGATGAACTATAACATATCAGGGATAGATAAGATGATCCTTGAGGTATTCACGATGTTTGACACCGCGAAAGTAGAAATCAAAAAGGAGCATCAATTGTTGATGGTTGTTGAAACCACTAGTTTCAAGAAGGGCAAGGGCAAGAAGGGATACTTCATGAAACGGCAAATCAGCTGCTGCACCGATGAAGAAACCCGAGGTTGAACCCAAACCCGAGACTAAGTGCTTATGTAATAAGGGGAACAACCACTGGAGCAAAATTACCCTAGATACTTGGTAGATGAGAAGGCTGGCAAGGTCGATAGAAGTATATTGGATATACATTATGTTAATGTGTACTTTACTAGTACTCCTAGTAGCACCAGGGTATAAGATACCGGTTCGGTTGCTAAGTGTTAGTAACTCGAAATAAAAGGCTACGGAATAAACGGAGACTAGCTAAAGGAGAGCTGACGATATGTGTTGGAAGTGTTTCCAAGTTTGATATAATCAAGCATCACACGCTCCCTCTACCATCAAGATTAGTATTAAACCTGAATAACTGCTCTTGCACCTATAGGAATGGTTTATTGAATCTTGATCGTAGTGATACACATTTTCATGCCAAAAGATATAAGATAGTAATGATAGTACCACTTACTTGTGGCACTGCCATGTAAGTCATAATGGTATAAAATGCATGAGGAAGCTCCATGTTGATGGATCTTTGGACTCACTCGTTTTTGAAAAGTTTGAGACATGCGAACCATGTCTATTGGTGTATATGCATGAAGAAACTCCATGCAAATGGACCGTTTGGACTCACTTGATTTTGAATCACTCGAGATATGCAAATCATACCACATGGGCAAGATGACTGAAAAGCCTCGTTTTCAGTAAGATGGAACAAGATAGCAACTTGTTGGAAGTAACACATTTTGATGTGTCCAATCCAATGAGTGCTGAGGCATGCAGTGAATATCGTTATGTTCTTACTTCACAGATGATTCGAGTAGATGTTGAGAATATTTACTTGATGAAACACAAGTCTGAATTATTGAATGGTTCAAGTAATTTCAGAGTGAAGTAGAAGATCATTGTGACAAGAGGATAAAATGTCTATGATATGATCATAGAGATGAATATCTGAGTTACGAGTTTTGGCACACAATTAAGACATTGTGGAAATTGTTTCGCAATTAATACCGCCTGGAACACCATAGTGTGATGGTGTGTCCGAACATCATAGTTGCACCCTATTGGATATGGTGCGTACCATGATGTCTCTTATCGAATTACCACTATCGTTCATGGGTTAGGCATTAGAGACAACCACATTCACTTTAAATAGGGCACCACGTAATTCCGTTGAGATGACACCGTATGAATTATGGTTTAGAGAAACCTAAGTTGTCGTTTCTTAAAGGTTTGGGGCTGCGACGCTTATGTGAAAAAGTTTCAGGATTAAGCTCGAACCCAAAGCGGATAAAATGCATCTTCATAGGACACCCAAAACAGTTGGGTATACCTCCTAATTCAGATCCGAAAGCAATATGGATTGTTTCTTGAATCGGGTCCTTTCTCGAGGAAAGTTTCTCTCGAAAGAGTTGAGTGGGAGGATGGTGGAGACTTGATGAGGTTATTGAACCGTCTCTTCAACTAGTGTGTGGCAGGGCACAGGAAGTTGTTCCTGTGGCACCTACACCAATTGAAGTGGAAGCTTATGATATTGATCATGAAACTTCGGATCAAGTCACTACCAAACCTCGTAGGACGACAAGGACACGTACTACTTCGGAGTGGTAAGGTGATCCTGTCTTGAAGGTCATGTTGCTAGACAACAATGAACCTACGAGCTATGGAGAAGCGATGGTGGGCCCGAATTCCGACAAATGGTTAGAAGCCATGAAATCCGAGATAGTATCCATATATCAGAACAAAGCATGGACTTTGATGGACTTGCCCGATGATCGGCAATCCATTGAGATAAATGGATCTTTTAAGAAGAAGACGGACGTGGATGGTAATGTCACCATCTATGAAGCTCGACTTGTGGCGAAGTGTTTTTCGACAAGTTCAAGGAGTTGACTACGATGAGATTTTCTCACTCGTAGCGATGCTTAAAGTCCGTCGGAATCATGTTAGCATTAGCTGCATTTATGAAATCTGGCAGATGGATGTCAAGACAAGTTTCCTTACTAGTTTTCGTAAGGAAAGGTTGTATGTAATACAATCAGAAAGTTTTGTCGATCCTAAGGATGCTAAAAGGTATGCTAGCTCCAGCGATCCTTCTAAGGACTGGAGTGAGCATCTCGGAGTTGGAATGTATGCTTTGATGATGATCAAAGATTTGGGTTTGTACAAAGTTTATGAGAAACTTGTATTTCCAAAGAAGTGAGTGGGAGCACTATAGAATTTCTGATGAGTATATGTTGTTGACATATTGTTGATCAGAAATGACGTAGAATTTCTGGAAAGCATATAGGGTTATTTTGAAAGTGTTTTTCAATGGAAAGCCTGGATTAAGCTACTTGAACATTGAGCATCAAGATCTATAAGGATAGATCAAAATGCTTAATAATACTTTCAAATGAGCACATACCTTGACATGATCTTGAAGGTGTTCAAGATGGACCAGTCAAAGAAGGAGTTCTTGCCTGAGTTGTAAGGTACGAAGTTAAGACTTAAAGCTCGACCACGGCAGAATAGAGAGAAAGGACGAAGGTCGTCCCCTATGCTTAAGACGTAGGCTCTTCAGTATGCTATGCTGTGTACCGCACCTGAAGTGTGCCTTGCCATGAGTCAGTCAAGGGGTACAAGAGTGATCCAAGAATGGCTCACAGGACAGCGGTCAAAGTTATCCTTAGTAACTAGTGGACTAAGGAATTTTCTCGATTATGGAGGTGGTAAAAGAGTTCGTCGTAAAGGTTACGACGATGCAAGCTTGACACCTATCCGGATAGCTCTGAGTAGAGAGACCGGATACATATAATGGAGCAATAATTTAGAATAGCTCCAAGTAGAACAGTTGTTTGGAATAGCTCCAAATAGAGCGTGGTAGCTGCATCTAGGAGATGACATAGAGATTTGTAAAGCACACACGGATCTGAAAGGTTCAGACCCGTTGACTAAAACCTCTCTCACAAGCAACATGATCAAACATAAAACTCATTGAGTGTTAATCACATAGTGATGTGAACTAGACTACTGACTCTAGTAAACTCTTGGGTATTAGTCACATGGCGATGTGACCTGTGAGTGTTAATCACATGGCGATGTGAACTAGATTATTGACTCTAGTGCAAGTGGGAGACTGTTGGAAATATGCCCTAGAGGCAATAATAAAAGTATTATTATTATATTTCCTTGTTCATGATAATTGTCTTTTATTCATGCTATAACTGTATTATCCGGAAATCGTAATACACGTGTGAATACATAGACCACAATATGTCCCTAGTGAGCCTCTAGTTGACTAGCTCGTTGTGATCAACAGATAGTCATGGTTTCCTGGCTATGGACATTGGATGTCGTTGATAACGGGATCACATCATTAGGAGAATGATGTGATGGACAAGACCCAATCCTAAGACTAGCACAAAGATCGTGTAGTTCATTTGCTAGAGCTTTGCCAATGTCAAGTATCTCTTCCTTTGACCATGAGATCGTGTAACTCCTGGATACCGTAGGAGTGCTTTGGGTGTATCAAACGTCACAACGTAACTGGGTGACTATAAAGGTGCACTACAGGTATCTCCGAAAGTATCTATTGTTTTATGCGGATCGAGACTGGGATTTGTCACTCCGTGTAAACGGAGAGGTATCTCTGGGCCCACTCGGTAGGACATCATCATATGCGCAATGTGACCAAGGAGTTGATCACGGGATGATGTGTTACGGAACGAGTAAAGTGACTTGCCGGTAACGAGATTGAACAAGGTATCGGTATACCGACGATCGAATCTCGGGCAAGTAAAATACCGCTAGACAAAGGGAATTGTATACGGGATCGATTGAGTCCTTGACATCGTGGTTCATCCGATGAGATCATCGTGGAACATGTGGGAGCCATCATGGGTATCCAGATCCCGCTGTTGGTTATTGACCGGAGAACGTCTCGGTCATGTCTACATGTCTCCCGAACCCGTAGGGTCTACACACTTAAGGTTCGATGACGCTAGGGTTATAAAGGAAGCTTGTATGTGGTTACCGAATGTTGTTCGGAGTCCCGGATGAGATCCCGGACGTCACGAGGAGTTCCGGAATGGTCCGGAGGTAAAGATTTATATATAGGAAGTCCTGTTTCGGCCATCGGGACAAGTTTCGGGGTCATCGGTATTGTACCGGGACCACCGGAAGGGTCCCGGGGGCCCACCGGGTGGGGCCACCTGCCCCGGGGGGCCACATGGGCTGTAGGGGGTGCGCCTTGGCCTACATGGGCCAAGGGCACCAGCCCCAAGAGGCCCATGCGCCTGGGGAAACCCTAAAGGAAGAGTCCCAGCAGGGGAAGGCACCTCCTAGGTGCCTTGGGGGGGGGGGAGGACTCCTCCCCTGGCCGCCGCCCCCTTGGAGATTGGATCTCCTAGGGGCTGGCGCACCCCCCCCCTTGGGATCCCTATATATAGTGGGGTAGGAGGGCCTCCCAAACACACTTTATGCCTTTGGTGCAGCCCCTCCCTCTCTCCCAAGTTCTTCTCCTCTTCTCCCATGGTGCTTGGCGAAGCCCTGCGGGATTGCCACGCTCCTCCACCACCACCACGCCGTTGTGCTGCTGTTGGATGGAGTCTTCCTCAACCTCTCCCTCTCTCCTTGCTGGATCAAGGCGTGGGAGACGTCACCGGGCTGTACGTGTGTTGAACGCGGAGGTGCCGTCCGTTCGGCACTTGATCATCGGTGATCTGAATCACGACGAGTACGACTCCATCAACCCCGTTCACTTGAACGCTTCCGCTTAGCGATCTACAAGGGTATGTAGATGCACTCTCCCTTCTACTCGTTGCTGGTCTCTCCATAGATAGATCTTGGTGTTACGTAGGAGAATTTTGAATTTCTGCTACGTTCCCCAACACTAGCCCCCTCCGGTGTCTATATAAACCGAAGGCTTTTAGTCCGTAGGACAACATACAATCATACCATAGGCTAGCTTCTAGGGTTTAGCCTCTCTGATCTCGTGGTAGATCAACTCTTGTACTACTCATATTATCAAGAACAATCAAGCAGGACGTAGGGTATTACCTCCATCAAGAGGGCCCGAACCTGGGTAAACATCGTGTCCCATGCCTCCTGTTACCATTTGCCTTAGACGCACAGTTCGGGACCCCCTACTCGAGATCCGTCGGTTTCGACACCGACACCGCCGTTTTGACCGCATTTTGAAACGGGCATAAAAAATTCAAAAAATAAAAAATTGGAAAACCTTCACATTGTGTCATTATATGTGACCAAGTTTCCAGGAAAAATAATAAACTTGTAATACGGCAATTATTTTAAAGAAGTGTTCTCAGAAACGAGCTATCATGCGTGAAGATTCATGGCTTTCAAGCCAAATGATCAATCTTATGGCCACATTCATGGCGTAGTTTCTTCAAATGATCTCAAATTGTGCACGAGGGTGCTTCTTGGAATTCCAAACAATGTTGCCTAAGGGAGTTTTCATTTTCTTTAGACGGAAAATTCATTTTCCTTTTTCCGAGTGCCCGAAGTGAGTTTTTTTGTGAAGGACCTACCTTATATTTGTTGCAAAATTGGACCAAATCAATTTTATAAAATACTAGGGCATATTTAATGCACAATTCACAAAATGGTTGGGTGTCAAAAGCTTTGGTCCATCTCTGGTGAAGAAGACAAATTTCCGCCAATTGAGTAGGAAGCGGGTCAAATTTGAACTGGAGCTGCCTCATAGTTTGCTATTTATTTTTTCCAAAATTATTTCTAGGTACATAAGTATCTATTTAATAAGAGAAACCTCAAATTTTTTCCAAGATTCAACCACTAGCTAGGAACGGTCAAGCCCGCCGTTTTGACCGCATTTTGAAATGGGCATAAAAAATTCAAAAAATTCAAAAAATTGGAAAACCTTCGCATTGTGTCATCATATGTGACCAAGTTTCCAGGAAAAATAATAAACTTGTAATACAACAATTATTTTAAAAAGTGTTCTCAGAAATGAGCTATCATGTGTGAAGATGCATGGCTTTCAAGCCAAATGATCAATCTTATGGCCACATTCATGGCATAGTTTGTTCAAATGATCTCATATTGTGCAAAAGGGTTCATATTGGAATTCCAAACAATGTTTCCTAAGGGAGTTTTCATTTTCTTTGCACGGAAAATTCATTTTCCATTTTCCGAGTGCCCGAAATGAGTTTTTTTGCGAAGGACCTACCATATATTTGTTGCAAAATTGGACCAAATCAATTTTCTAAAATAATAGGCCATATTTAATGCACAATTGACAAAATGGTTGGGTGTCAAAAGCTTTGATCCATCTCTAGTGAAAAAGACAAATTTTCACCGATTCAAGAGGAAGCGGGTCAAATTTGAACTGCAGTTGCCTTATAGTTTGCTCTTTATTTTTCCAAAAATCATTTCTAGGTACATAAGTATCTATTTAAGCATAAATACATGGTTTGGCGGTGATATGTTGAGGTTTGGACGGTGGCCCAAGGCCTCAACTCCAAAGCGCGTAGACTCGCATGCCCGCCGCATGGTCACCGCGTGATCGTGGCGTTGCCATGCGTTCTGGGAAGCCTAGGCATGTCTAGCAGGTCTGTCACTCCCCAAGTACATGCTTGGAAGAAAATAACAATAGAAGAATCTCACGAGGAGACCGAACAATGCTTAAACATGAATTAGCACCCAAGTGTTTGATTAGTGGTACGGGAAATGCACTTAGCCAATGGGCCTGAGTTTTGGCTGAGGATGATCATCTACTAAGGACACTATCTTGGAAAATTTGCAGCTCAAATAGAGGAGCCTAGGTGTCACTCGATTTGCAACGTACCACACTGGACAGCCACACTCACATGTATTGTAAGATGGGGCTCAAATTTTGTGAAGAGCAATGATTTGGGAATATAGAAGATGTGGCAAAACTTTAGCTCATTAGGATATGCCTAGCTAGTACTTCCTTCACAACAGTGCAAGTTGAACAAAAACTTTGAAAATTTGCCGAGGTAGATTTACCAGGCAAATGGAGTTGAATATTGTCATGAGGCAATGATTTGGATAGTAAAGAATGCCCAATTTTTTTGGGAATTTTGGGAATGACAGAAATATAGGTTGCTTCACAACCTAGGGCAAAAATTGACACATGGACATGACACATAGGCAAAACTGATGAGATGGCGCCTAGTCATATAAATCCACCACAACTTACAAGGTTATGACCATCTATATTAGTCATGACAATCTAGAAATAAGGCAGCGGATCAGTGTTGTCTGCTTTGTGACCATTTCGTGTAAGGAAATGACGACCTCTCTGACCAAAATGGTCGATATAGTTTAGCGTTTGGAGCCCCCCAAACAGCTTTTGACCAATTGGTCTCAAATGGTCATAGATCAATGACCAATTCTTCCAGGGTCACTGCTAGAAGGTCACTAGTTGACATATTTCTTGTAGTGAGGAGACATTTTCATCATAACTAGTGCAATCATCATTAGTACTATGGATATTCAAGGGATTCATACTAACAACATTGCAATCATGCTCATCATTCAAATATTTAGTGCCAAACATTCTAATGCATTCTTCTTCTAGCACTTGAGCACAATTTTCCTTTCCATCATACTCACGAAAGATATTAAAAAGATGAAGCATATGAGGCAAACTCATTTCCATTATTTGTAGTTTTCTTTTATAGACTAAACTAGTGATCAAACAAGAAACAAAAAGTTTCGATTGCAAAGATCTAAAGATATACCTTCAAGCACTCACATCCCCGGCAACGGCGCCAGAAAAGAGCTTGATGTCTACTACACAACCATCTTGTAGACGTTGTTGGGCCTCCAAGTGCAGAGGTTTGTAGGACAGTAGCAAATTTCCCTCAAGTGGATGACCTAAGGTTTATCAATCCGTAGGAGGCATAGGATGAAGATGGTCTCTCTCAAGCAACCCTGCAACCAAATAACAAAGAGTCTCTTGTGTCCCCAACACACCCAATACAATGGTAAATTGTATAGGTACACTAGTTCGGCGAAGAGATGGTGATACGAGTGGTATATGGATGGTAGATAAAGGTTTTTGTAATCTGAAAATATAAAAACAGCAAGGTAACTAATGATAAAAGTGAGCACAAACGGTATTGCAATGCGTTGAAACAAGGCCTAGGGCTCATACTTTCACTAGTGCAAGTCCTCTCAACAATGATAACATAATTGGGTCATATAACTATCCCTCAACATGCAACAAAGAGTCACTCCAAAGTCACTAATAGCGGAGAACAAACGAAGAGATTATGGTAGGGTACGAAACCACCTAAAGTTATTCTTTCCAATCCATCCGTTGGGCTATTCCTATAAGTGTCACAAACAGCTCTAGAGTTCGTACTAGAATAACACCTTAAGACACAAATCAACCAAAACCCTAATGTCACCTAGATACTCCAATGTCAGCTCAATTATCCATGGGTATGATTATACAATATGCATCACACAATCTCAGATTCATCTATTCAAACCAACACAAAGTACTTCAAAGAGTGCCCCAAAGTTTCTACCGGAGAGTCAAGATGAAAACGTGTGCCAACCCCTATGCATAGATTCCCAAGGTCACGGAACCCGCAAGTTGATCACCAAAACATACATCAAGTGGATCATAGAATACCCCATTGTCACCACAGGTATCCCACGCAAGACATACATCAAGTGTTCTCAAATCCTTAAAGACTCAATCCGATAAGATAACTTCAAAGGGAAAACTCAATCCATTACAAGAGAGTAGAGGGGGAGAAACATCATAATATCCAATTATAATAGCAAAGCTCACGATACATCTGTTGGAAATATGCCCTAGAGGCAATAATAAAAGTATTATTATTATATTTCCTTGTTCATGATAATTGTCTTTTATTCATGCTATAACTGTATTATCCGGAAATCGTAATACACGTGTGAATACATAGACCACAATATGTCCCTAGTGAGCCTCTAGTTGACTAGCTCGTTGTGATCAACAGATAGTCATGGTTTCCTGGCTATGGACATTGGATGTCGTTGATAACGGGATCACATCATTAGGAGAATGATGTGATGGACAAGACCCAATCCTAAGACTAGCACAAAAGATCATGTGGTTCATTTGCTAGAGCTTTGCCAATGTCAAGTATCTCTTCCTTTGACCATGAGATCGTGTAACTCCTGGATACCGTAGGAGTGCTTTGGGTGTATCAAACGTCACAACGTAACTGGGTGACTATAAAGGTGCACTACAGGTATCTCCGAAAGTATCTATTGTTTTATGCGGATCGAGACTGGGATTTGTCACTCCGTGTAAACGGAGAGGTATCTCTGGGCCCACTCGGTAGGACATCATCATATGCGCAATGTGACCAAGGAGTTGATCACGGGATGATGTGTTACGGAACGAGTAAAGTGACTTGCCGGTAACGAGATTGAACAAGGTATTGGATACCGACGATCGAATCTCGGGCAAGTAACATACCGATAGACAAAGGGAATTGAATACGGGATTGATTAAGTCCTTGACATCGTGGTTCATCCGATGAGATCATCGTGGAACATGTGGGAGCCAACATGGGTATCCAGATCCCGCTGTTGGTTATTGACCGGAGAACGTCTCGGTCATGTCTACATGTCTCCCGAACCCGTAGGGTCTACACACTTAAGGTTCGATGACGCTAGGGTTATAAAGGAAGCTTGTATGTGGTTACCGAATGTTGTTCGGAGTCCCGGATGAGACCCCGGACGTCACGAGGAGTTCCATAATGGTCCGGAGGTAAAGATTTATATATAGGAAGTCCTGTTTCGGCCATCGGGACAAGTTTCGGGGTCATCGGTATTGTACCGGGACCACCGGAAGGGTCCCGGGGGCCCACCGGGTGGGGCCACCTACCCCGGGGGGGCACACGGGCTGAAGTGGGAAGGGATCCAGCCCAAAGTGGGCTGGGGCGCCACTTCCCTCATGGCCCATGCGCCTAGGGTCAAAGGGGAACCCTAAGGAAGAGTCCTAGGAGGGGAAGGCACCTCCTAGGTGCCTTGGGGGGGAGGGAATCCTCCCTTGGCCGCCGCCCCTTTCCCATCTAGGGCTGGCCGCACCCCTTGGGGGTGGGAAACCCTAAAGGGGGCGCAGCCCTCCCCTCCCCCTATATATATTGAGGCATGGGGCTGCCCATAACACGCGATTTGATCTCTCGTTGGTGCAGCCCTGCCCCTCTCCCTCCTCCTCTTCTCCCATGGTGCTTGGCGAAGCCCTGCGGGATTGCCACGCTCCTCCACCACCACCACGCCGTTGTGCTGCTGCTGGATGGAGTCTTCCTCAACCTCTCCCTCTCTCCTTGCTGGATCAAGGCGTGGGAGACGTCACCGGGCTGTACGTGTGTTGAACGCGGAGGTGCCGTCCGTTCGGCACTTGATCATCGGTGATCTGAATCACGACGAGTAGGACTCCATCAACCCCGTTCACTTGAACGCTTCCGCTTAGCGATCTACAAGGGTATGTAGATGCACTCTCCTTTCTACTCGTTGCTGGTCTCTCCATAGATAGATCTTGGTGTTACGTAGGAAATTTTTTGAATTTCTGCTACGTTCCCCGACAGTGGCATCATGAGCTAGGTCTATTGCGTAGATTCTTTGCACGAGTAGAACACAAAGTAGTTGTGGGCGTTGATGTTGTTCAATATGCTTACCGTTACTAGTCCAATCTTGTTTCGACGACATTGTGGGATGAAGCGGCCCGGACCGACCTTACACGTACTCTTACGTGAGACAGGTTCCACCGATTGACATGCACTTGGTGCATAAGGTGGCTAGCGGGTGCCAGTCTCTCCCACTTTAGTCGGAACGGATTCGATGAAAAGGGTCCTTATGAAGGGTAAATAGCAATTGGCATATCACGTTGTGGTTTTGCGTAGGTAAGAAACGTTCTTGCTAGAAACCCATAGCAGCCACGTAAAACATGCAAACAACAATTAGAGGACGTCTAACTTGTTTTTGCAGGGTATGCTATGTGATGTGATATGGCCAAAAGGATGTGATGAATGATATATGTGATGTATGAGATTGATCATGTTCTTGTAATAGGATTCACGACTTGCATGTCGATGAGTATGACAACCGGCAGGAGCCATAGGAGTTGTCTTTATTTTTTGTATGACCTGCGTGTCATTGAAGAACGCCATGTAAACTACTTTACTTTATTGCTAAACGCGTTAGTCATAGAAGTAGAAGTAGTCGTTGGCGTGACAACTTCATGAAGACACGATGATGGAGATCATGATGATGGAGATCATGGTGTCATGCCGGTGACAAGATGATCATGGAGCCCCGAAGATGAAGATCAAAGGAGCTATATGATATTGGCCATATCATGTCACTACTCTATTTGATTGCATGTGATGTTTATCATGTTTATGCATCTTGTTTACTTAGGACGACGGTAGTAAATAAGATGATCCCTTACAAAATTTCAAGAAGTGTTCTCCCCTAACTGTGCACCGTTGCTACAGTTCGTCGCTTCTAAGCACCACGTGATGATCGGGTGTGATGGATTCTTACGTTCACATACAACGGGTGTAAGACAGTTTTACACAGCGAAAACACTTAGGGTTAACTTGACGAGCCTAGCATGTGCAGACATGGCCTCGGAACACGGAGACCGAAAGGTCGAGCATGAGTCGTATAGTAGATACGATCAACATGAAGATGTTCACCGATGATGACTAGTCCGTCTCACGTGATGATCGGACACGGCCTAGTTGACTCGGATCATGTGATCACTTAGATGACCAGAGGGATGTCTATCTAAGTGGGAGTTCATAAGATGAACTTAATTATCCTGAACATAGTCAAAAGACCTTTTGCAAATTATGTCGTAGCTCGCGCTTTAGTTCCACTGTTTAGATATGTTCCTAGAGAAAATATAGTTGAAAGTTGATAGTAGCGATTATGCGGATCAGTAGAAAGCTTATGTCCTTAATGCACCGCTCAGTGTGCTGAACCCCAAACGTCGTTTGTGGATGTTGCGAACATCGGACATACACGTTTTGATAACTACGTGATAGTTCAATTAAATGGTTTAAGTAGAGGCACCAAAGACGTTTTCCAAACGTCACGGAACATATGAGATGTTTCGAGGGCTGAAATTGGGATTTCAGGCTCGTGCCCACGTCAAGAGGTTTGAGACCTCCGACGATTTTCTTAGCCTGCAAACTAAGGAGAGAAGCTCAATTGTTGAGCTTGTGCTCAGATTGTCTGAGTACAACAATCACTTGAATCAAGTGGGAGTTGATCTTCCAGATGAAATAGTGATAGTTTCTCCAAAGTCATTACCACCAAGCTGCTAGAGCTTCGTGATGAACTATAACATATCAGGGATAGATATGATGATCCTTGAGGTATTCGCGATGTTTGACACCGCGAAAGTAGAAATCAAGAAGGAGCATCAATTGTTGATGGTTGGAGAAACCACTAGTTTCAAGAAGGGCAAGGGAACAAAGGGATACTTCATGAAACGGCAATTCAGCTGCTGCTCTAGTGAAGAAACCTAAGGTTGAACCCAAACCCGAGACTAAGTGCTTCTGTAATAAGGGGAACAACCACTGGAGCAGCATTACCCTAGATACTTGGTAGATGAGAAGGCTGGCAAGGTCGATAGAAGTATATTGGATATACATTATGTTAATGTGTACTTTACTAGTACTCCTAGTAGCACCAGGGTATTAGATACCGGTTCGGTTGCTAAGTGTTAGTAACTCGAAATAAAAGGCTACGGAATAAACGGAGACTAGCTAAAGGAGAGCTGACGATATGTGTTGGAAGTGTTTCCAAGTTTGATATAATCAAACATCGCACGTTCCCTCTACCATCAAGATTAGTATTGAACCTGAATGGTTTATTGAATCTCGATCGTAGTGATACACATTTTCATGCCAAAAGATATAAGATAGTGATGATAGTACCACTTACTTGTGGCACTGCTGTGTAAGTCATATTGGTATAAAACGCATGAAGAAGCTCCATGTTGATGGATCTTTGGACTCACTCGTTTTTGAAGAGTTTGAGACATGCGAACCATGTCTATTGGTGTATATGCATGAAGAAAATCCATGCAAATGGACCGTTCGGACTCACCTGATTTTGAATCACTTGAGATATGCAAATCATACCACATAGGCAAGATGACTGAAAAGCCTCGGTTTCAATAAGATGGAACAAGATAGCAACTTGTTGGAGGTAACACATTTTGATGTGTGCAGTCCAATAAGTGCTGAGGCATGCAGTGAATATCGTTATGTTCTTACTTCACAGATGATTCGAGTAGATGTTGAGAATATTTACTTGATGAAACACAAGTCTGAATTATTGAATGGTTCAAGTAATTTCAGAGTGAAGTAAAAGATCATTGTGACAAGAGGATAAAATGTCTATGATATGATCATAGAGATGAATATCTGAGTTACGAGTTTTGGCACACAATTAAGACATTGTGGAAATTGTTTCGCAATTAATACCGCCTGGAACACCATAATGTGATGGTGTGTCCGAACATCATAGTTGCACCCTATTGGATATGGTGCGTACTATGATGTCTCTTATCGAATTACCACTATCGTTCATGGGTTAGGCATTAGAGACAACCACATTCACTTTAAATAGGGCACCACGTAATTCCGTTGAGATGACACCGTATGAATATGGTTTAGAGAAACCTAAGTTGTCGTTTCTTAAAGGTTTGGGGCTGCGACGCTTATGTGAAAAAGTTTCAGGATTGATAAGCTCGAACCCAAAGCGGATAAAATGCATCTTCATAGGACACCCAAAACAGTTGGGTATACCTCCTAATTCAGATCCGAAAGCAATATGGATTGTTTCTAGAATCGGGTCCTTTCTCGAGGAAAAGTTTCTCTCGAAAGAATTGAGTGGGAGGATGGTGGAGACTTGATGAGGTTATTGAACCGTCTCTTCAACTAGTGTGTGACAGGGCACAGGGAGTTGTTCCTGTGGCACCTACACCAATTGAAGTGGAAGCTTATGATATTGATCATGAAACTTCGGATCAAGTCACTCCCAAACCTCGTAGGATGACAAGGATGCGTACTACTTCAGAGTGGTACGTAATCCTGTCTTGGAAGTCATGTTGCTGGACAACAATGAACCTACGAGCTATGGAGAAGCGATGGTGGGCCCGGATTCCGATAAATGGCTCGAGGCCATAAAATCCGAGAAGGGATCCATGGATTTTGGTGGACTTGCCCGATGATCGGCAAGCCATTAAGATAAATGGATCTTTAAGAAGAAGACGGACGTGGACGGTAATGTCACCGTCCATGAAGCTCGACTTGTGGCGAAGAATTTTTCACAAGTTCAAGGAGTTGACTACGATGAGATTTTCTCATCCGTAGCGATGCTTAAAGTCCGTCGGAATCATGTTAGCATTAGCTGCATTTATGAAATCTGGCAGATGGATGTCAAGACGAGTTTCCTTACCAGTTTTCGTGAGGAAAGGTTGTATGTAATACAATCAGAAAGGTTTTGTCAATCCCGAAAGATGCTAATAAGTATGCAAAGCTCCAGCAATCCTTCTAAGGACTGGAGTGAGCATCTCAGAGTTGGAATGTATGCTTTGATGATGATCGAAGATTTTGGGTTTGTACAAAGTTTATGAGAAACTTGTATTTCCAAAGAAGTGAGTGGGAGCACTATAAAATTTCTGATGAGTATATGTTGTTGACATATTGATGATCAGAGATGATGTAGAATTTCTAGAAAGCATATAGGGTTATTTGAAAGGTGTTTTTCAATAGAAAACCTGGATTAAGCTACTTGAACATTGAGCATCAAGATCTATAAGGATAGATCAAAATGCTTAATAATACTTTCAAATGAGCACATACCTTGACATGATCTTGAAGGTGTTCAAGATGGACCAGTCAAAGAAGGAGTTCTTGCCTGAGTTGTAAGGTATGAAGTTAAGACTTAAAGCTCGACCACGGCAGAAAAGAGAGAAAGGACGAAGGTCGTCCCCTATGCTTTAGACGTAGGCTCTACAGTATGCCATGCTGAGTACCGCACCTGAAGTGTGCCTTGCCATGAGTCAGTCAAGGGGTACAAGAGTGATCCAAGAATGGATCACAGGACAGCGGTCAAAGTTATCCTTAGTAACTAGTGGACTAAGGAATTTTTCTCGATTATGGAGGTGGTAAAAGAGTTCGTCGTAAAGGGTTACGTCGATGCAAGCTTGACACCTATCCGGATAGCTCTGAGTAGAGATACCGGATACATATAATGGAGCAATAATTTAGAATAGCTCCAAGTAGAACAGTTGTTTGGAATAGCTCCAAATAGAGCGTGGTAGCTGCATCTAGGAGATGACATAGAGATTTGTAAAGCACACACGGATCTGAAAGGTTCAGACCCGTTGACTAAAACCTCTCTCACAAGCAACATGATCAAACATAAAACTCATTGAGTGTTAATCACATAGTGATGTGAACTAGACTACTGACTCTAGTAAACTCTTGGGTATTAGTCACATGGCGATGTGACCTGTGAGTGTTAATCACATGGCGATGTGAACTAGATTATTGACTCTAGTGCAAGTGGGAGACTGTTGGAAATATGCCCTAGAGGCAATAATAAAAGTATTATTATTATATTTCCTTGTTCATGATAATTGTCTTTTATTCATGCTATAACTGTATTATCCGGAAATCGTAATACACGTGTGAATACATAGACCACAATATGTCCCTAGTGAGCCTCTAGTTGACTAGCTCGTTGTGATCAACAGATAGTCATGGTTTCCTGGCTATGGACATTGGATGTCGTTGATAACGGGATCACATCATTAGGAGAATGATGTGATGGACAAGACCCAATCCTAAGACTAGCACAAAAGATCGTGTAGTTCATTTGCTAGAGCTTTGCCAATGTCAAGTATCTCTTCCTTTGACCATGAGATCGTGTAACTCCTGGATACCGTAGGAGTGCTTTGGGTGTATCAAACGTCACAACGTAACTGGGTGACTATAAAGGTGCACTACAGGTATCTCCGAAAGTATCTATTGTTTTATGCGGATCGAGACTGGGATTTGTCACTCCGTGTAAACGGAGAGGTATCTCTGGGCCCACTCGGTAGGACATCATCATATGCGCAATGTGACCAAGGAGTTGATCACGGGATGATGTGTTACGGAACGAGTAAAGTGACTTGCCGGTAACGAGATTGAACAAGGTATTGGATACCGACGATCGAATCTCGGGCAAGTAAAATACCGCTAGACAAAGGGAATTGATACGGGATTGATTAAGTCCTTGACATCGTGGTTCATCCGATGAGATCATCGTGGAACATGTGGGAGCCAACATGGGTATCCAGATCCCGCTGTTGGTTATTGACCGGAGAACGTCTCGGTCATGTCTGCATGTCTCCCGAACCCGTAGGGTCTACACACTTAAGGTTCGATGACGCTAGGGTTATAAAGGAAGCTTGTATGTGGTTACCGAATGTTGTTCGGAGTCCCGGATGAGATCCCGGACGTCACGAGGAGTTCCGGAATGGTCCGGAGGTAAAGATTTATATATAGGAAGTCCTGTTTCGGCCATCGGGACAAGTTTCGGGGTCATCGGTATTGTACCGGGACCACCGGAAGGGTCCCGGGGGCCCACCGGCTGGGGCCACCTGCCCCGGGGGGGCACATGGGCTGAAGTGGGAAGGGATCCAGCCCAAAGTGGGCTGGGGCGCCACTTCCCTCATGGCCCATGCGCCTAGGGTCAAAGGGGAACCCTAAGGAAGAGTCCTAGGAGGGGAAGGCACCTCCTAGGTGCCTTGGGGGGGAGGGAATCCTCCCTTGGCCGCCGCCCCTTTCCCATCTAGGGCTGGCCGCACCCCTTGGGGGTGGGAAACCCTAAAGGGGGCGCAGCCCTCCCCTCCCCCTATATATATTGAGGCATGGGGCTGCCCATAACACGCGATTTGATCTCTCGTTGTTGCAGCCCTGCCCCTCTCCCTCCTCCTCTTCTCCCATGGTGCTTGGCGAAGCCCTGCGGGATTGCCACGCTCCTCCACCACCACCACACTGTTGTGCTGCTGCTGGATGGAGTCTTCCTCAACCTCTCCCTCTCTCCTTGCTGGATCAAGGCGTGGGAGACGTCACCGGGCTGTACGTGTGTTGAACGCGGAGGTGCCGTCCGTTCGGCACTTGATCATCGGTGATCTGAATCATGACGAGTACGAATCCATCAACCCCGTTCACTTGAACGCTTCCGCTTAGCGATCTACAAGGGTATGTAGATGCACTCTCCTTTCTACTCGTTGCTGGTCTCTCCATAGATAGATCTTGGTGTTACGTAGGAAAATTTTTGAATTTCTGCTACGTTCCCCAACAACATCAAGATCGTACCACCTCAAGAACACGAGAGAGAGAGAGAGAGAGAGAGAGAGATCAAACACATAGCTACTGGTACATACCCTCAGCCCCGAGGGTGGACTACTCCCTCCTCGTCATGGAGAGCACCGGGATGATGAAGATGGCCACCGGAGAGGGATTGCCCCCTCCGGCAGGGTGTCGGAATGGGTCTAGATTGGTTTTCGGTGGCTACGGAGGCTTCTGGCGGTGGAACTCCCAATCTATTGTGCTCCTCGAAGTTTTTAGGGTATATGGGTATATATGGGAGGAAGAAGTACGTCGGTGGACCTCCGGGCTATCCACGAGGCAGGGGGCGTGCCCAGGGGGGTGGGCGCGCCCCCCACCCTCGTGGGCAGCCCGGGACTCTCCTGGTCCAACTTTGATACTCCGTGGGCTTATTTTGGTCCAAAAATCAGTTCCGTGAAGTTTCAGGTCAATTGGACTCCGTTTGATTTTCCTTTTCTGCGATACTCTAAAACAAGGAAAAAACAGAAACTGGCACTCGGCTCTAAGTTAATAGGTTAGTCCCAAAAATCATATAAAAATCATATAAATGCATATAAAACATCCAAGGTTGATAATATAATGGCATGGAACAATCAAAAATTATAGATATCTTGGAGACGTATCAGATCACTATTGTGAGGAAATCAAGAAGTTGAGAGTTGGTTGGACTATGTGAGGAAGCGTGTTCAGGAGCTCAAAGCCAACAACAACCAGGGCTTGGCAAATGATGTAAGCTCTCATGTTATAAGATTTGATGCCTGTTCTTTAATTAGCAATTGTTATAGTTGTATGAATTAGTTATCTGCCTTGTAAATCTATTTTTTAGAGAGAAATGTGAAGTATATATATTCTATACAAGGCTGTCACAGTAATGTGTAAAATTCAGAATTTATTGAATAACTGATTTCATGCACACGTTGGTTTATTTTTCATGATACTTGCCTTTTCCGGGTATTTTAGTCCTTACAAGCACTTAAGAAGATATCCTAGGAGCATCCAACTGCCTGCTTGAGGGATGACACACTAATTGCAGTACCAACATACCTTGACTTCTTCTCCATCGTGTTCAAGTAATTTTACTAAATACTTTCATGTTTTTCCAGCATTTAGACATAACATTCTCAATACTTAACTTGTTTTTTTGCAGCATTTAGAACTTGGGACATAATAATTTGTCATATCACTTTATCTTTTTGTTGTACACATACTGTAATACATTTTATTATTATTCATAGTTTTTTTTCTGGGTAGAATGTATACAGAGAGTGGTTTACCTACAACTGCTAATATGTGTAGGAAGCTTCCTTGAGATGCCTCAGATTTTGTAACGAAAGCGGTTCAACTGCTAACAAATTTTTTGAACTACCATGATGCAAAAGTATGCTTGTTGTTTGTATTTGCATACCCTAATTATGCCATGATACCATCTATTCTTAGATGTTGATGTTCTCAATCGATTTATTTCAGGTGCGGGAACATGTTTCCATTTGTCTGACTTGTATAGTAGAATCTTTTGCTTCATCTTCAGAGAAACTGGATCAATTTTGCAAGCATGGATTGATTGCACAAGCGGCTAGCTTATAGCTGTTAGCAGCTCAGCGGGACAAGCATCACTGAGTACATTAACATATACATTATGCTTCTATTTCACTCTTTATTGCTACTGTATCATTTATGCAAATTTGCTAACTCTGGCTCATATATCCTTGAAGGGAGTAATTCATGTTTTGTCAATATGTGTAGGTGAATCTCCATTGGCAGGTAAAATACTCCATGGAATTAGGGGCACACTTAAAGTTATCCTTGTGGGTTCTGGCTTGGTTGCTGGTACAACTGTATACCCCACTAGGCCAGTTGATCAGGTGATTATTTCTTTATGAAGGCTATATCGAGCTAGATTATAGCTACTCGCTATTTTATTTGAAAGCCATTGGTTGATGACTCCGTTCGGTTGTCTTTTATATGACTTAGCTAATGAAGCTTTTTGAGTGATACTCCCTCCAAAGAAATATAAGAGCGTTTGAATCATAGTGATCCAAACACTCTTATATTTCTTTGTGTGCATTTTCTCAGTTTTAAATTCACTGTAGTGTGCATACAATTCAACTTTGTTTGATAATCTGAAATTAATCACACAACAGAATTTTCAAAATTTGGAAGAAAGTTGCAAGCAATTCAGGTGTGCATACAATTCAGGTCTGTTTAGTAAACTGAAATTAATACCACACAACGGAATTTACAAAATTTGGAAGAAAGTCGCATGCTGGATACTGCTTGTATAGTCCAGTAAAATGTAAATGTTTGTAAAAAAAGTTCAGAACGTGTATAGTGAATAGTATATAATAATTTGCCAAATGTTTCCTGGTGCTCCTACTGTTTTTGTAGTGCTACAAGCTATAACCGTGAGAAAACAATGTGGTAGATTGGATTAGGGGTTTGGCATGAACTCTTGGTTGATAGACCTCTCTGTTTTCTACCTGATTTTGTTCCTCTAGCTATAATATGCAATTCACAACGATATTATTGATCTTGATCAAGGTTTAGAGATGCGCTAGACTAGCGGTAGGTGACTGATAATCTTGACATCATACCTATATTACTTGTTCCATTTTTCTTTTTAATTTATCAAAAACCAAGAGTTTCTTATTGTACTCCCTCCGTTCTGAATTACTTGTCGTAGGTATGGATGTATCTAGATGTATTTTAGTTCTAGATACATCCATTTCTGCGACAAGTAATTTGGAACGGAGGGAGTAGTTGCTTATTGGACTCTTCTACCTTTTCTCTCACAAAAAATGTTTATAGTATGTATGTTGTCCTGCTTATGGTTTCTCATAAATGTTCATTAGAACTCAAAGTTGCTTTCTCTTATTGTGTCGTAATCAAGTGTTGCGTATTCCCACCATTGACGGATTTTTCATCATCAGTCTGCAAAGAAGTAATAGGTGGCACGTCTCTATACCAGGGTCCCTCGCCGTGTCGTGGACACGGCGACCTCGCCGGAGCAGTGTGCGGACGAGCCATGAGCTGACATAGCCGATGGCTCCTATCACGCTTTGGTCCTGCTCTGACGGAGCCGCTGCTGTCGCTGCCCATCTTGATCTTGCCCTACGTCTCCCTCAAGGGAGGGTGCTGGACACTGAGGACCAGAGAGGAAGTGGTGGAACTGTCAGTCCGTCCATGTTCTAAAGCTGTATTTGTGCACATCGTAAACTAGCTAAGTTGCAGGTTGTTAGGAGTACTGTGCTGCAGTTCCACTTAGATGGAAAGAGACAAGATTCATTTTCATTGAATGTCATGGATTTTTCTTTGCTTTTCACATAAAACGCTGACCAAAGACCTCATCATTGCCATGTGCATGTGCTAAAAAAGATGAACAAAGCAACTTGAAGGAGTGGAGACATACTTAGCACCGCAGAGTCACCACTCAGGAGGCGCACCAAGGGTGCGCCCCAACCACTAGTCTTGCTTAATGCGTTACTCTTTTTGTTACTTAATACTTTGAGATGCATGCTAGATAGTAGTCTTGTGGTGGAGTAATAGTAGTAGACGTTGATAAGTTTAATGGTCTACTTGTCACAGATGTAATGCCAATATGAGTTATGCCACGAAGAATCACAATCATAACTATGCACACTTCTGTCAATTTCCCAATGGTAATTTGCTTACCCACTGATACTAAGTTTATGAGAGAATGCCTCTAGTTATGATTACCGTTGGGAAATTGACAGAAGTGTGCATAGTTATGATTGTGATTCTTCATGGCATAACTCATATTGGCATTACATCCTTGATTGATAACTTGTGTTGTTTGTATCGGCTGGGGGCAATGGCTAACTCCTCCCAACCTCCTCCCTGGGGGTATGCGAGTCTTGCTTTGCTTTGCGGGCTGATAAGCTCTGCAATAAGTACTTGAGTTCTTTAGGACTAATGTGATTTTTTGGATAATAAGCACTTCCACCTATCCATATTTTGCTAGCCTCTTCGGTGCCGTGATTGCCTGTTCTCACCTTGAGACTTGGTGCACACTTTGCAGGTGCATCCAAACCCCGTGATATGATACACTCTATCACATATAATCCTGATGTATCCTTCCTCAAAATAGTCACTATATACCTACCAATTATAGCATTTCCATAACCATTTCCAGATATATTGACATGCAACTTCCATTATTACCATTCACATGACTTGAACATTCATTGTCATATTGCTTTGCATGATCATATAGAGTCGACATGATATTTGTGGCAAAGCCCCTGTTCATCATTGTTATTCATGTTACACTAGATCATTGCACATCCTACACTGCCAGAGGCATTCATATGTAGTCATATTTTTCAGTTTAGTGAGTTGTAAATAAATTAAAGTGTGATGATCATTATTATTAGAGCATTGTCCCAGTGAGGAAAAGAATGGTGAAGACTTATGAGTCCTCAAAAAATTGGGGATGAGGTCCATGAGATTGTTCTAAAAAATAAAAAGAAAAAATGAGAGAAAAAGAGATAAGGGGCAATAACAGCATGTACTTCATATAAAGAGTCTCCATGATTTTGCACTTTTATATAGTGGTGGGATTTTTACATTATAGAACATGGACTGTATATTCCGATGACGAGCTTCCTCAAATGCTCGAGGTCTTCATGAGCAAGCAAATTGGATGCACACCCACTTTGTTTCATATAGAGAGCTTTCATACACTTGTAGCTCTAGTGCATCTGTTGCATGGTAATCCTTCCTCCTCACATTGACATTGATTGTAAGGCCTCTCCATTGCCTAACAACCTGCCTCGTTGATGCAAGACTTTCTTATACTTTTGTCTTCCCTTATAAACCCCAATGATCATTCTCTTTGCCACCCAAAGTGCTAAGTCCATGGTTCACGCTCGAGTATTGTGTGGAAGGTGAAAAAGCTGAAGCAATAAAAAGTATTGACCAAATTACTTAGTTTAGCACCGAGGTGTTCATGACAAATATCTTTGTGCTAGGAATACCGAGCTATGCCGTGCTTACATGATTAAATTAGTACGAATAACATTCTTTACCACTTATATTTTGAAGGGAAATGATTGATTACTAGTTTTCGGGTGTATTATTATTTTGATGTCAAATTGATAGAGTATTTCCTTAATCATTCACTTCCCAATATTCATATTGCAGTGAATTACATGATCAAAGAAACATGCTAAGTAACATTTCATATCAACAATTCTATTTTTATCATTTACCTACTCGAGGACGAGTAAGAACTAAGCTTGCGGATGCTGATACGTCTCTAGCGTATCTATAATTTTTGATTGCTTCATGCTATTATATTATCATTGTGGTATGCTTTATATTCAATTTTATATTATTTTGATGGACTAACCTATTAACTTAGTGCCCAGTGACAGTTTCTGATTTTGCCTATATTTCTTTGTTTCGCAGAAAAACCATACCGAACAAAGTCCAAACACAATGAAACTTAACAGTGATTTTTTCTGGACAATAAGAGACCCTAGAAGCTTCGGGAAGAGACCAAAAGACACACCAGGGAGCCACAAGCTCACCAGACGCGCCGTGTGTGGGGCGCTATTAGCACTTGTGGGGCCCGGGAGGCTTCGTCTAACCTAATTCCTTGTCTATAAATTCACTAATATTCCAAAAACTCCCGAGGCGAGACCTAAAACAATTTTATCTCCCAAGCATCTATTCTCCGGAGATCCCATCTAGAGGCCTTTTCAGGTACTCTGCCTGAGGGCAAACCATTGGGGAGCCAATCTTCATCGACCTTGATGCCTCCATGATGATGTGGGAGTAGTTCCTTCAGGACCTACGAGCCCATAGCAGTAGCTAGATGGCTCTGTCTCTATCTCTCTCTCTCTCTCAATCTTTGTAGGATCGAGAAGATAGAGTCTAGAGGGGGGTTAATAGACACTTAACCAACCAAAGGTGCAGTTTTTAGTTTACTTGAAGATTAGGCAAATTTTGTCACAAGTTAAGTTATAATCAATACTTTCTACACATGCATATCTAGAGATAGGGCTGCGGAAATAGTACAACATGCAAGTGTGCGGAAAGGAAAGAGGGTAGAGATGGGAAGATCAAACGCAATGAAGACACGGTGGTTTTTGGCGTGGTTCTGATAGGTGGTGCTATCATACATCTACGTTGATGGAGACTTCAACCCACATAGGGTAACGACTGCGTGAGTCCACGAAGGGATCCAGCCACGAAGTGTCCATGAAAAAGCAACCTTGTCTATCCCACCATGGCTTACGCCCACGAAGGACTAGCCTCACTCGGGGTAGATCTTCATGAGTAGGCGATCTCCTTGCCCTTACAAACTCCTTGGTCCAACTCCACATGATCTTGGAGGCTCCCAAGTAACACCTAACCAATCTAGGAGACACCACTCTCCAAAAGGTAATAGACGGTGTGTTGATGATGAACTCCTTGCTCTTGTGCTTCAAAAGATAGTCTCCTCAACATTCAATCACTCTCTCACGGATTTGGCTTGGGTAGGAGAAGGATTTGAGTGGAAAGAAAATTGGGGAGGCTAGAAATCAAGGTTCAAATGGTTGGATTGGAATGCCTTGATATCAACACATGAGTAGGTGGTTCTCTCTCAAAAAATGAATGGTGGAAGTGTAGTTTCGTTCTGATGGCTCTCTTTGAGAGTGAGTGGGGGTGGAGAGGTATTTATAGCCTTCACCAAGAATCCAACTGTTACAACCTTTTGACTCAACTTGGTGACACCCAAACAAATCTCGGTGAGACCAACCTGTGTAAAAGATCCGAACGTTAGGCATCTCGGTGAGACCGAATGAATCAACTCGTAGGAACCGATATGTGATGACCTAAGTGAGACCTTGTTTCGGTAATTCTGATCAAACCAACCTAGTAATTCCGAAATGGAATGGAAGGGTTACAGAAACTTGGTCACAACACTTTGGTGGGACCGAATGTCATCTCAGTAGAACCAAGTTTCCAGGTTTTGGCCATGGCTCTGTCTAAGTTAAACTCGATGGGTCCGGAAGTGGCTATATTGGTGGGACCGAGTTTGACACTTAGGGTTTGGACAAATTTGAGTGTGGGAAAGTGGCTGAGTGTTATGGAGCAATATCTTCAGGAACTTGAGCAACTAAGTCATGATCAAAACCTCATCCTATGGACTCAATGTGATCTTGGATCACTTAACCAAAAATGAAGATACTTGGAGCTTTGTACCAATATGTTTCCATGGCATTTTGAAGGGTCCACATCCACATGTCCTTGCCAAGACAACATTGAACTTTTCCTGAAATATACCAGGTGAAAGTGTTAGTCCAACAACATGTATGTTGACATGAATTATCAAAACCACCAAGGGAGAAAATGTGCTTTCAATCTTCAATACAATGATCTCCTTTGAGATTATTCAATGTAATTCTCATGGTGTGTTTGGTGGGATCCGATGAATTGTAGGTTTATGATCAGATTATTCATTGAAACTATTTGAGCCTCTTGAGATTTATTTATGTGTGATTTTTATAGATATGTATGCTTTTCGCTCTATGAGTCTTCTTTGGCCAATTGGATGAGTAGATCTTCAAAAGGGAGTGGTGCATAGTAGTAGGTTCAATCTTGTTGTGTCCTTACTTTGTGATAGGAGGAGTTGCAAGGCACATATTGTATTGTTGCTACTAAGGATAAAGCAATGGGATTTGAACATATTGCTTGATCTTACTTCGTCTACATTATGTCATCTTGCTAAATGCGTTACTCTGTTTGTCATGAACTTAATACTTGGAGATGCATGGTGGATAACGATCTTGGGGTGGAGTAATAGTAGTAGACATTAGTAAGTTTAACTGTGTACTTGTCACATACGTAATGCCTATATATGAATTGTGCCATGAAGAATCACAATCATACTATGCTCACTTTAGTCAATTGCCCAACATAAATTGTTTACCTGTCGATGCTATGTTTATGAGAGAGATGCCTCAAGTGAAACTATGGCCCCTGGATCCATTCTCTATTATTACTAATAATCCTACAATTGCTCTTTGTTTTTCATTTTAATTTTTTATTTGTTTACCTACCACTATAGGATTTAATCCTTGCAATTGGCGAGAACAAGGGGATTGACAACCCTCTTTCCTTCATTTGGTGCAATCATTTGCTTTGTGTGTGTGAAGGTATTGTTCATGTTGTTTGTGCATCGTATCCTTTTGGTTCGACAAAACTTGGGTCTTAACTAAGGGAAATATTATCTACTACTATACTACTCCACCCTTCCTCTTAAGGGAAGCACAACAACTCTATAGAGAGTAGCAATGATCACAATGATGTAGGACAAGTTATGTGATCTAAACATTGAAGCTCGAAGAGAGATGGTGCTACACATCTATTATTAAGTATAATTCTAAGACCCAAAAGGCCCCTCAAAGTCGTCTTTACAGGTTCACCCCGCAATCCCAGAATCACCCCCAGATGTTCTCGATGGATGAACAAAGCGAGATGAGTCACCGGAGCACACGAAAATTAATTTGAAGACCTAGAAGGTCCTGAAAGTAAAACATCAAATCCGAAGCTCGTGGCCCCATGGGATGAGAACCTGAAGTTAGGCCCAAGACATGAACACGAAGCCCATTCTATGAATAGTCATTGGGTACTAAATGAACTCGCCGATGAAGATCAAAAGGGCCCAGAATCGCAAAATACCCCTAAAGGGAGGAAAGAAAAGAGGAAACTCTAAAAGGTTACTCTTGTATTAACTACCGGTATATATGGTAAGAGCCGGTTTCGTATCCTCTAGTGATTTCCCTTTATCGTCCAGCAAGTATATCGTTGACTTTTATAGCAACTTTTTAATATATTCTTATATTAGCAACCATAACGGTCCAATGCTTTTAATATTTTCAATTTCTTAGTTGTTTTCCAGCTTGAAACAGTTATTTGCTGGTTTACTCCATATTCTAACTATAATGCAGTAGCCCAGCTGTTTCTGGTGCATATTTTGCTTTTATTACTGCATCTATTATATAACGAGCCTATGAGCCGGCTTGTGAGTTTCTTTCAGCCGGCTCGCTAAGCTTCACGAGCTCAACCTCCCTTGGGTCAAGTCTCAAGCTTTATATCCATACCTACACAAATATACAAATAGTTGTTTTTTATAATATGAACAAATATCGATCCCTTTTTTGCTTCCAATCTGATTGTTCATGTGGATGATACCAGTGCATTTCTTTGCAAGGTTCTTCTTGTTCCGTTATCACGTGGATTATGTATGTTTGTTTATATCTTATAGTTTCAACAAAAAGTACAATAGTAAATAAGATCACACAGTCATCTCCATGGTTGGTAGCACAACCCACACTATTGCAACATGGTCGTGTTGTGTTGTGCTATGAAGGGCCTTAGGACTTGGCTGTCATGGAATGATGTTGAAAGTGCATCGATACCCTAATTGGGTTCTTGCATTGATGACATGTAAGTACTGGGTATAAAATTCAAATTGAGTGATCAACATATTATTAGTCCCTAGTCCCTAGTTGTGAAACAGATGGAGGTGAGTAGCCCACCAATTGAAAAGGGTAAAGGTGTTGGCTCGATTAGAATTTCTGATGATTTTCAGTTATTTGAGTTGTAGGGAAGCCGCACTTATAGAGGGGTTGTGGTGGTGTTCAAGTTTTTGGATCATGATATACACACATGCTGCATATACTCTACTAAGAGCCAAACACTTAGCTTCCACAACAAAGACGTCCCATTACCCTCCTTTGCATGCTCTCTAGACTGTCTTAATGCTAGCAGGTCCGGATTTCTGGACATTGCGTTGGGTGAGGTGCCTCCTCTCTGGACACCACAAATTTCAGGACTGGATTTCCTAAATTAAACTTTGGGCTATGTATTACGCCTCTGGACATTTCGGGTTTCTAGGGCCTAGATATTCGGTATTAGCCCAAATTTCCAGGCTATACACGCTTTCAGTGGCAACAATTGGAAATGGGGGAATTCTATAAAATAGACCCTTCTTATACCTCTAGACCTAATCCTTGAATTGAAGGTTGCCCCCCATTGTTAATCTTGGCAAATCTCACACCCTTCCAGCACAACTTCACCAAACTTTGAGAAATCAAGGAGGAATGTTAGATTTACTATTCCATCGAGCAAAATAGTGATCCCATTGCGCTTAAGGAAACTTGTTACTCACTACTATAGATCGACATACTAGTGCCCCTCATCACTGATCGGCCACTGATGCGTGCCACTGATAAGGGTCATCATCGAAGGGCCAGCGTAAGCGCGTCAGTGATAAGCATCTGCAAGCCTTCCAAGACTATTAACAGATGAGTAAAATTTGTCGGTCAGTTATAATGTCCCCCTCAACCGTTTCGAGGTCGAAATTTTTATCACAAATGGATCTCAAAATGTCATGCCAATGCTATTACTTATCACTTACCCCCTCCCCTTTTAGTTGTTGGTCATTGTTGTCTATTCAAACATCAGCCTATCTTTCCTGCAATGAGAAACATGTCAAATGGAGTCTTTACACATCCATGCCTCCTCAATTACCAATGCCATCACTCAGCTACCTGTGCCTTGGTCTCCAATGAGCATGCATTGAACCGGCGACGATTTCCATGGTGGGGACTGACCGACTCTCAGTGTGCATTTTCCATGACACCAGTTGGCCGACACTATTCCCTGGCACATTAGAAATGTCAAAATGGGATTGGCACAGGAAATGAAGACCCAAAATCCTATGGTAGAGGAATACTGACGGGATAATCTTCCAGCTGGTCTATATTATACAATCATCATTGACAGGCCATTTCTGGCGGTCAGTCGATGATGAATCCAAGTGCGTATATACCCCCACTCTTAGTACGTAACCCTATCCCAACCCTCTGCTACCGTCCACCTTAACACTTAACCCTATTGCAATCCTCTATCGCCCCTATCTTACCCCCGCTACCACCCCATTGTCGGATCTCGGCTACCTCTGGATGCACCCTCCCCGTCGATGCGCCATGCAGTAGGTGCCCCTGCAGACGTGTGGCGTGCTGGTGCCACCGCGTGCCAGTGGTGCGGGCGTGTGACAACTGATGTAAGCGCTAGTGTGGTGTTGTCGGGTCTCCTGGGCCATAGTGGGTGGTCATAGGCCCCGACATCCCTCCCACGTTCTTCGGCCACAGAATCGTCTACGATGATGATCTTGGATACACTCATAATTTTTGGATTCATGCCTAATTTTTTTATGATTGTGAATATATTGTTTGCAATATAAATTATATGTTATGTTGTATTACAAATTGGTTATATGTATCTTGATGTTGCCAATTGCTATATTCTTTTTTGTGTAAAATTGTTATTGTGCCAAGATTTATATAAACATTATCTTGCAATTGGTATGTGTTAATATCATCAATACAGTGATTTCAAATAGAAACATGTTGCAAATTATATGTTACAATGCCATTATGCTAATAGTTACAAGAAGAATAATGTCTAATTTCTATGTCTTTGTGTTGTATGTACTAATAGTTATACACAAAACACTCCAGTTGCTATGCCACTGTGATGTATGTTGAAATCTCATCTGAAGTGGACACACTCTTGAAAAATATTGTTATTTTGGTCACACTACACAAAAGGATCAAATGGTTGGTTTTGACCATTGAGGAATATCAACGGAACCCACAAGGTCTGCTCTGTTTTGCTCAACCAATCATTTTTTGGAAAATCCAGGTGAGGGAGAGGGTGCTATATTTTGTTACCTAGAATGCTAGGTGGGTGTTTTTGCTAGGCTCATAAAGTAATTGTTGTTGTCTTCCGTTATTTCTTAGCCGAGTATAGTTTGTCCTTCTACAAACATGGAAACATGATTCACCTCGTTTCCATTGGGACCTTTCTATGTACTGTATAAAACACTCTTTTTAAGAGTGTTTTGTACAGTGCGACAGAAATGTCACACCGGTGATGTTTCACGATTTCTGTCGCATTGTACAATTTTTCTTGAGTCTTCATGACATTACCTGGTACAATCGCACCAGCTAATGATTCAAAATGGTGTCCACAAGACAATGGTATAGTTATTACGAATTAGATCGCTTTAGTTAATTTGTATTGCTATGTATCTAAGTTTTTTTTCCAGTTTTTTGAGCAACCTTTACCCATGTTCAAGCTGATATCTAGCTCTTGAAAAGAAATGTGAGTTTTCTTCAATAGTCAGGATATTCAAATGGAACATGGGAGATCTATGTACGAGGAGAAGGGTGGAACGAATGGTGCGACAACGACAACACTAAGACCAACAAAAATACACAATCATGTAAGTTAAAATGTGTCAATGCAATAATAATGATATATAATTGTTTATACGTAGGGCTACCCTATGCAATGTATGAGATTGTTTGTATGTGTAACCCATGATTGAAATGCAATGTAAGAGACTTTTTATATGTGCATATGAAATGGATTATTGGAAATATGTGTATGTGATGTCGTGATTTGTACGGTTGTGAAGCTGGGGCTGCACTGCTAGTAGTAGTCCGACTGGATGACCTCTCCTAGCAATGCAACCTTTTTCTACTAGCAAGAATTTACATCACTGGCTGGCCTCTAGACTAAGGATGGTCAGTGATAAGACTCTCATTAGGGCCGTTCTACTATGGAGCACCGATGGATCGTGTGGATTGTGATGACAATTATCACAGACATGTTAACTAACACGTCTGTGATGGCAACATCATTACTGACCCTGACACACTGACCAGCCACTTGCATGTCCGTGATGATATAATTTGGACGGTCAGTGCTATACCGATTTGCAGTAGTGACTGTTAGAGTTGTGGAGACTTTAAAGCGGTAGGATTCCGTTCCAGAAGATTCGGAGGTGTGGCTCCAAGAAGTCAGTTGTGAAGGCTTGGTGGTCACCTCAAGGACAACTACTGTTGATTTGAGATCCTACTTCTTGCTGGAGGCTCAAGGAGAAGAAGGCTTGTCTTTGTGGAATTCAGAGATCTTCCTGGTAGATGCACCTCCCACAGTAACTAGTTTCCCCACAAGGAAGTGAACATCCAGATACATCTTTGCCTTTGAATAATTTGGTTATTCCTATCCAAGATCTTTGTCACTCATATTTGTTTCCTTGTTGTTGCCCTTTATTAGCATCGCATTGGTTGCTCCTCCCTTAGTTTCATTTAGATGAACCATATTTGTCCATACCCCTAAAACTTGTGATGAAAATCTTCAAATTTGTAGAGGCCTATTCACCCCCTCTAGTTCCATCTTGATCCTTTCAATGGATATAAGAGCAAAGACTCTTTTTGAGGGCTTTATGATCTTAAGAGTGATATGGCCAAAGATGGATGTTGGTGATCTCTACATTGACTCGCAATTGCCCTATACGACCAAAGATAAAGAAGAAGATGGTTGATTACAAAGTAAAAATAGACGCTTCCATGGAAGAATCAATAATTAGAAACCGACCAAAGCCCTCATATGTTTCTTCATGTGATGTCCCCTCCACTTCTCAAGTGGCAGAGAAATCATGGATGACCTTTGATTCATCTGGTGCCCCTCTTACACACCACCACCACCCTCCACACCTCATATTCACTATACTAGTCCTCCACTCACCTTTGACGGAGCACATTTTGTTCATTGGATGTTTCCTATTGAATAACATATCTGAAATGCTCTCACGAAACGAGGATTCAACCCTAGGGTTCCAAGAAATCCGTCCCCTTGTGAAGTGCTGATGAACAACTCAATGCCACCACTTTTCAGTTACTTCAAAGGGTTTGTCAGGAGATATAGGCTTAAGTGATTCTCATTAAGTCCATCAATGTACTACATGATTGTCTTTGTCTCGTGAATGAAGGCACCACAAGCATTCAAAGATCAAAGTATGAAATGGACAATGATTAGATTAATTTTATTTTGATAAACCCCAATGAAACTCCCCAAGCACTCTATTCAAGACTACCCAACGTTCTTCTGGTCAAATTGCTAGGCTTTGGGCGTGAGAAGATAAATGATGGATTTGTCCTTCACGATTAGTTCATTGCGAGCAAGCTCCTAGGATTAACATTCAGCACAAAGGGGGGTTGTACACTTGCAGCTGCCTGGGGTCATGTTACTCGATGCCCAAGTGCAAATGTGGCGGAGGCTGTGGCTTGCATTGAGGTCCTCAAGCTGGGTCTAAACTACTCACCGAGCCCACTGCTGAACAAAAACAGATTGTAGCTTGCTGAACAAAACAGATTGTAGCTTTGTTGTGAAGGCATTCCAACCAGAGCCAAATGGCTGGTCTACTCTGGGTCACATTGCAAAGGAGTTTTCCACAAGATCCCGGATGGCAGAATTGCAAGGTGTGCAAGGTTAGCAGAGATACAAACATGACTGCCCATAATTTAGCTCAGCTACGTCGTAGAGAGTTGTGTGGTGGGGTGTTGCACAGATTAGTTCCAGCCTGCGTGCTGGATTCGATCTTGCGCGATTGTAACGACGATATTACTTAAGTAATAAACAACTCCTTTTCCAAAAAAGTAACTCATTACGTTCTTTGTTTCACAACCCCATGCGTAGGGCTGGACCAAAAGCTCGTAGGCCTAATGAACAGAGCCAACCGCTCGATAGCTCAGCTCGTTATGCTCGTAGCTCGCTTCTTAAGAAACGGAGCCAATCATGGATTTTAGCACGGATTCCAAGCAGCTCTTTAATCCAGCCCTACCCATTTGAGCCAACTGCGAGGCAGAGGAGAGAACAACGCTTTGGAATGGAAAATAGAAAAATCTATGGGGGACTTGTTTCTCCAAACCTGAGAATAGCCTGGCACAGAAGGCGGCGCACATGAATCCTCCACCCACCCGATCAAACACAGGTTCCAAATGATCTCAAAAAAAAGACACAATTTCTAAAACAACGACGACGACGACAACAACAACAACAACAGGTTCGAGCCCACACAGCAGGGCGCTTGCTTTGCCAGTCTTTGTCTAATAAAACTCCCCCAAAACTTGTACACCAGCCTCATCTCAGAGGAGAAGGAAAAAAAAAGCAGCACATGGTTGCCTGAATAAATGACAGCAGGGTTCGTCCATGCCGGACGAAGCAGACTTGGACGAACGATCGATGACGATCCGGTACACCCCTGAGGCAGCAGCTCCACGAGATGAATTATTGCCGAAGCCGGAAAAAATGTCGATGCCTTTGGTTCCTGCAGGTGGACAGAAATGGAGATCATTGGGATGCTGGAGCTTGTACCAGAATGGTAAGATAGCTTTTGATTCAAGAGGCAACGCATGTATAAAGAAGATGCAGGCGACAGTAAAGCAGTTCCTGCCAAACCATGGTGGAGCAGAAAATGCGGTGGCTTTAGGGGCGCAGCCTTATGTACCGAGATCATCAGAGGCCTAAAGAGATGCTGCAGACCGACACAGTGGCATCTGGATGTCTGATACTTACTACTTCACACCTCTGTCAATGCAGTGCACAATGACAGTATAATTTGCACGCGGAAGCTTTAAACGATGCACAGTGAACAGAAACATTCGGCTTTTGTACCTACCTTAGTGATGCACATCCTAGTGTTTTGTTCAGAAAAGTGAAATCAAGACATGATTCAGAGTGCCTAATCAAGGTAGAGAAGGGGAAATAGCAGACTTATGAGGTAAACGCACATCTGAAATTCAGTTCTTTTATAGATAGTATGTTCATCTGGATGTGCCCTAGACAGACCATTTTTTTTAATCTGTATAAAAAGTTTGTTTGCACATTTAGACTTAGTCACTTAGATCCCCAACCAACCAACCAGGAACCACTTTGCCGACATCTGAAGCAAGCTACGTTAAAACAATAAGGCTCAGTGGGTAATTGTCTAGGTGACTGCAGCGGAGTGCATGGAAAAAAACATGACATGTGTAGGACCTGTCATGTTCAATAACAGTTTTGCTAAAGCACATGCGGATTTCCATTGTGATAGTTGTATGACTTGATAACCATCAGTGTTGTTGTAGCAAGGATATATATATGAACAGTAACTACATTAAGATGGAGTTGACAAATGTTGTGCCCAAAATTAGCAACTGTGGCCTTGAGAATGAATTACTGTGATGATCATACTACTATTACTGTATTATTAGCAGGGAAAATGCAAAATGCCGGGCAATAGCAAATCACAGCCCATGTGATTGGCCGGTCTCCTGCGATGCAAAATTCCCTCCCAAAGGGAAGCAATCGACACCTGTTTGGCTCGAACCATGCAAATTCAGCTAAATGCAGATACCTGCCGCTAAGATTTCGACACCCGTCCTTCGTGACGAAGCATGATTTGTGCTTCGTGGGACTTTGAAGGACACCTCGAGCAGTGCCAAAAAGTTTGCAGCTACGCCAATATAACGAATCTAATCTTAAATCGATCAATGGTAATAACGGGGCGAAAGATTGACAGTCTTACCGCTGGAGAATCGGGGTGATCAGTTCTTGCTCTTCTCCTTCATGCCGGCGTGCTGGAACCCGTTCCACAGCTGCATCGCCGCGGTCGCCGTGAGATGGTTCTCCGACGCGAGGTGCGGGGCGGTGGCGGCGGCGTTCGCGTACAGGAAGGGAGGGCTCGGACCGTCGTCCAGGTCCTGGAGCTGCCGCTGCTGCTGCTGCTGGTGCTGGTGGTGGCTGGAGAAGTGCGGCGAATTGGACTGAAGGGGCCCCCTGGTGGCACCCATGTAACCGGAGTTCATCGAGAAGTCGAGGCTGTAGTCTCCGGCTTGAGCCGGAGCCGGAGCCGCCGCCAGCCCGCCCTGGACGAGCGAGAACTGCGTCATCTGGTTCTGGGCGGAGGGGCCGAAGTTGAACGGCTGCGCCGGCTGCAGGCCGAACGGGGGCGCATTGCCGAATCTGAAGCCGGGGTACGTCGGCACCACCTGCGCGCCGCTGCCTTTGCCGGGGTGTGCGATGCCGACGCGGTCCGCGGTGACCGCGGAAACGGCCTGCTGCGGCTGTTTCTGCCAGGACTGCCTGCGCGGAGCCGCGGAGGCAATGGCCGACGCCGGCCCCGCCCCGGTGAGCAGCTCGGTGAAGGAGCCGGCCTGCGCGGAGGGGTTGCTGGCGACGGTGACCTCCTTGTCCCGGGAGGAGCCGCCGCCGACGCGGCCGTCGGAGCGCGAGAGCGAGAGCTCGGACCCCTTGCTGGTCTCCGAGGTGCTGCTGCACAGGGACCTGCTGCCCTGCGGCTGCTGCTGCTTGCCGGCGCGGGGCGCGGCCTGGTGGTCGGCCGGCATGTTGGCGAAGGCGGCCGGGTCGAGGGAGGGGAGCTCGTCGATGGCGGCGGAGGCGGCGTTGATGAGCCACTCGACGGCCTTGCTGGGCTGGTCGAAGCCGAGGCGGTCCTGCAGGTCGTAGAACTGGATGGCCGTGGGCACGGAGAGCCGCACCCGGCGGTCGCGGATGCCCTTGGACGTGTACACCTTGCTGTGCCGGTCCTTGCCCCCCGACGCCCTCACGCGGCAGATCCGCGACGCCGACCCCTGGAGCTGCGGCGGCTGCTGGCCCGGCGGCGGCGGCGACCCCCACGGCACCAACTCCATGCCGTCGCCGCCGCCGGTCTCCCTACTGCCAATCACGCCGCGCATGCGCTTGCCGCGGCCCGGCGGCGCCCCGGCCCCGGCCGCCCCACCCGCTGCGTCGGCCGACTCCATCCAGCCCCGTACATACGCTGCGGCGACAGCCAGCGAGGCCGCCTTTTATTGCGCTCGGGACGGGGAGCAGCCGTTTCGGCTGCGCTGTGCGCGTGTCAGGGCTGGAGCTGGCTTGAGTGGCGACGCCAACGGCTCGCGGCTCGGCCTTTTCCGGCAAGCAGATTTGCCCCGCCCAGCCGGCGCGTCTGCCTTTTACGATACTGCCCCTACGAGCTACCGCAGCTCAGCGGCACCCGCACCCCTGCCTGATCGTTCCTTGGCGCCGCCCTTTTTTTCAAGCCCCCGATGCAGCAGCTGAGCTCGCTCGCTCGCACGCGGCAGCGGGGGAAACAGTGGCGGCGGCAGGCTTTGGAGGGGGACCCCGGCCGTGGCGTCGGGCTGTCAGATCTGCCTAGCTGCGGCGGCGGCAGCAGCGCTGCTCGCTGCTGACTGGCTCTGCTCCACACACTTGTCGATGCTGGCGCGTAGGAATAGGAACGGAACGGTGTTCGCCTTGGCCTTTGCGGCGGCGGCGGGGTCGCTTTGCGGTCGACGCACCACGACACTTGCTCGGTGCGACGGCGACCCGAACGTATGAATGTACACGTTCGGGTCGTCCGGTTCGCCCGGGCTCACCGTGTTCGATTTTTTCTCTCACTATTTTACTAGCACATGCGCCCATGAATTGCAACCGCAGAATCAGATGGTCACACGCTTGTATCGGTATGTGTTGTCGCTTTCTCTCTTCGCCACCATGGCCAACGGTGGTCTTGTTGTTCATCTATTCTATTCACGACGAGTGATCTATCACAAGGAGATAAAACTGATCCACCCTGGCTAATGGTGGTCTTGTTGTCCACCTATTTTATTCACGACGAATGATCTGTCACAAGTAGATAAAATTGATCATTACAATTTGTCTTGCCCTGTCATGTAGCGATTTATAATTTTACGGATTTAATGATAATATAGTGGGTGTGAGCCCTATCACACCTACACTTGATGCATGCACGTTCACCACACTCCCGCGACTACACTCGCAATGTCCTCCTGAAGTGTGCGGCCGCGGTGGCCAACCAGGGACAGGGAAGGAACAACATCGATCACTGGCGGAGCTTAGTGTACCCCCCCCCCCCCCCCCCCCAAACCTTGGACAATTTTGTGAAGGAAATACTAAGTAGAGGGCTTAGTTGGAAGAAAAATTAGCAGTTTGCCCCCTTAGATGTTCACATTTTGTGTTCCGACCCCCAGGCATTCTGGTGTAGCTCCGCCACTGACATTGACGATGTCGCCTTTGCCTTTGAGGCGGCGGCGGGGTCGCTTTGCGGTCGATGCACCACGACACTTGCTCGGTGCGACAGCGACCCGAACGTATGAATGTACACGTTCGGGTCGTCCGGTTCGCCCGGGCTCACCATGTGTTCGATTTTTTCTCTCACTATTTTACTAGCACATGTGCCCGTGAATTGCAACGGCAGAATTATATGGTCACGCGCTTGTATCTGTATGTGTTGTCGCTTTCTCTCTTCGCCACCATGGCTAACGGTGGTCTTGTTGTTCACCTATTCTATTCACGACGAGTGATCTATCACAAGGAGATAAAACAGATCCACCCTGGCCAATGGTGGTCTTGTTGTCCACCTATTTTATTCACGACGAATGATCTATCACAAGTAGATAAAATTGATCATTACAATTTGTCTTGCCCTTTCATGTAGCAATTTATAATTTTACGGATTTAATGATAATATAGTGGGTGTGAGCCCTATCGCACCTACACTTGATGCATGCACGTTCACCACACTCCCGCGACTGCACCCGCAATGTGCTCCTGAAGTGTGCGGCCGCGGTGGCCAACCAGGGCCAGGGAAGGAACAACATCGATTCCCTCCCTCCCAACCTTGGACAATTTTGTGAAGGAAATATTAAGTAGAGGGCTTAGTTGGAAGAAAAATTAGCAGTTTGCCCGCTTAAATGTTCACATTTTGTGTTCCGACCCCCAAGCATTCTGGTGTAGCTCCGCCACTGACATTGACGATGTCACATCGAGAGACACCCCAATTCATGGGCGACAGACGAAACAAGGGATCTCGGGATGTTTTGGTTCGTGCGGCATGCGGAGTCAAGCTCCCATGCGCTAGCTTGCGACGTGCGATTCGTGTGCTAGCTCACCACTGAGGAGAAGTGGTCGGGCATAGAGCGAGCGGGGCACGTTAGTGGAGAAGCGGCAGACGGGGCACGAAGCGCCGAGAGATATCCAGGGGTTTAAGATTTCATTTCCGACAAGACACAAGTACTCTGACATATGCATCTTGATTGACTGTCATGTAGTCCCATATGCACATAGCAAGCAAGCTAGCTTAGCTGTTGGATTGATTCGCTTGCCTGATACAAACATAGGTGCTGGACTGATTCGATGGCTATCATTTATTTATTTATTTTAAAATAAGAATATATTAATATCATGAAAATAGCAATTACACCTAGCCTCTGCATGAACAAGAAGTCAAAAACTTGGAACACCTAGTGTTTGAGTTTTAATAAAAGGCTATGAGGCTTTTGCCTCACAATATTCAGCCAAAAAAATAAGAAGTCACAAAGACAATCAGGATGCACACAGCCCGAAAAGAAAAGAAAAAAGAAAAGGTCTAGTCATAATGATCAACTCCTCTCAACAGCAGCACACAAACCACCACCAAAGACAACACCCGGAAAACATAAAAAGTCTCCAAAAGCGACACCTTCAAGAAAGAAACAGTGCACAAGCGTCGTCGTTGCTCGATCCAAGATTATAGGTTGTCACCCTGGAGAAGGACCGAGCTCTCGAAACAATACCTTCAACAAGGCAATTGCTAGGCACAGCCAATGAAGGCCTGAGGACGACCACTAAATATGAAATCCTCTAGTGTTTCCGCCTCCACTTGACACCGTTGATACTGAAAGTTATGAAACACTTGGCTGACTCCATCACCTTCAAGGCCCCCTTCGCCTTACCGATCCTACGGTCTAAGCAATCAAGACTTTCTTCGCCGTTGTCTGTACCATGGAAATCGATATGCCGACATGTCCCATGGTGTCAACAAACAACAGAGTTTCGTGTCGCGCCCTCCTGGAGCCACGTAGGATTTGTAATACAAGTATGTAGATGTGGGATTTGATTAACCCTGATGGTACTTCCATCAGGCTGGTGTCTAGCAGATATGTAACCACTTGCAGGGCTTGGCACTTCCATCAAAACCTCTACAATCGCATAAAACTTTTTTCTATTAGTCCACTTAGTCTTGGCATCAAACTCATGTTTGACTACATAAGTCCTGAAACACATCCTAAACTCATCCATGTTTGCCCACAATTTCCCCACTTCAATAACATGGTTTTCTTTGTCATGAACATTTACCAGCTCATCATCATGTGCATCATCTACATCATCTTCCATCAACTGTCCATCCACATCTTCACATGAATCTCTATGAGAATCTACAGGCAAACTAGATTCACCCGTCTCCTGCTTATCTGTATCATCTACTAGAATGCCAGAAAATTTGCCATCTCAGTGTCAGCTACTACTTGTGAGCTGCATTGGGATTTTCCTCCGTGAGAACCAAGGTCATTGAAACAAATAGTCGAACCATGCAAATCCTAGTCAAACAGCACCTGCACACACAAGAGCAAATACTTGCACCCAACGCAGGCAAGAGGGTTGTCAATCCCCTTGAACTCGTTACTTGCAACGATCAAATCTGGTAGTGGTAGATATATAAATTGAGAAGTAAAATAAAAGAGAGAAAATTGCGTCAAGGTAACTTAGGTTTCTGTAATATGATTTAAATAGACCCCGGGGCCATAGTTTTCACTAGAGGCTTCTCTCTCGAAACATAGCATACAGTGGGTAGAGAGATTACTATTGGGCAATTGATAGAAAAGCGCATAGTTATGACGATATTCGTGGCAATGATCATGTATATAGGCATCATGTCCATCACAAGTAGACCGACTCCTACCTGCATATACTATTATTACTCCACCAATCGACTGACTCCTGCCACATGACATGATGGAGACAGAATAAAACCAAGCAATATGATTAAATCAAGTTGAGAGTTATATAATAAAGATTAGTTTGAGTTTTTGTTCTTTACTTTGTTGTTTCAATCAAAATAAAGAAAATAATGGAAAAGATCATATGCTAATCTTATGGTAAGACATCACACAAGGAAAAGTATAAGTGGTAAAATTTACTGAAAGTTGACAAACATAGCATTGGTCAATGACGCAATTCATGAAACAATTAATAAGGGAAAAGAATATTCACATGCAAATATACCATCTTGGACATCTTTTATGATTGTGAGCCCCAATTAAATATCTTATGGGATGTTGGACAAGGAAGACAACGTAATGATTTATGTTTGTTCATATTCACATAGAAGTTATATTGTCATAGATCCTCCAACATGTGGTGCTTGCCCAATATCTTTGCTAGCTAAAAATCACACTAAGTAGATATACTACTTGTGCATCCAAAAACCTTAAACCCAAATTCATGTTTTGAGAGTCCACGATACCTACCTATGGATTGAGTAAGATCCTTCAAGTAAGTTGCCATCGGTGCATAAGGCAAGAAAAAATGCTTCTAAATATGTTTGATCTTTTAGTGTAAGAAAAAAATAAGCGTTGTATGGACTTGTGATGGCAAAGTAATAAAAGCGATAGACTGCATAATAAAGGTTGCTATCATAAGGGGCAATATAATGTGACATTCTTTTGCATTAAGAGATTGTACATACAAAACCAAAAAGCGCATGACAACCTCTGCTTCCCTCTGTGAATGGCCTATCTTTTTTACTTTATGTATTTACTTTTTATGCAAAAGTGAAAGTGTTCTCCTCTATTCCTTTTTATTTCTATTTTGCAAGCACCATGCGGTGGGGAAAGATCTAGGCACATATATCTAGTTGGATATGAGTGATCATGAGTTAATATTGTTGACACCACCCTTGAGGTGAATACGTTGGGAGGCGAAACTATAAGCCCCTATCTTTCTATGTGTCTGTCTGAAACTTTTTGATCCACATATATGTTGTGAGTGTTAGCAATCATAGAAGACTAAATGATGGTTGAGTATGTGGACTTGCCAAAAGGCTCCGATACGAGACTCTTCCTGGGAATACGATGAATTGCAATTGCAAAGTTGACTGAGAACATAGTTTTTTAGTTTTCAAGAAACTTTATGCTTTATACTTCAAATGTTGTGATGAATTTTTACTTGCTCATGAGAAGCCTTATGATAAAGTTTATTGTTGTTATAATAATAAGCATGGTGCTACTATGTCCGTATTTTATTTTTATCGGCACCTCTCTCTCTCTCTCTAAACATGTGGACATGATTTTCGATATCGGCTTTCGCTTGAGGACAAGCGAGGTGTAAGCTTGGGGGGAGTTGATACGTCCATTTTGCATCATGTTTTCCTACTGTTATTTATAGTGTTTTTATGCATTATAACACTTCGTTGAGTAATTCTAATGCCTTTTCTCTCATAATATGCAAGGTTTACACAAAGAGGGAGAATAACGGCAACTGGAATTCTGGACCTGAAAAAGCTACGTCAGAGATACCTATTTTGCACATCTCCAAATGAGCTGAAATATTACGGAGATTTATTTTGGAATATATTAAAAATATTGGGGAAGAAGATACTAGAGGAGGCCACCCAGGTGCCCACTAGGCACCAGGGTGCCCCCAGGCACGCCCTGGTGAGTAGTGGGCCCCCTGGCCTAGTTCTGGCGACCATCTTCTGGTATGTAATGTCATTTACCCTAGAAAAAAATAAGGGGAGGAATTTTGGGATGGAGCTCCGCTGTCTCGAGGCGGAACCTGGGTAGGAGCACTTTTTCTCTCCGGCGGAGCGATTCCGCCGAGGATACTTCCCTCCCAGCGGGGGAAATCGAAGCTATCGTCATCACCAACAACCCTCTCATCGTGGGAGGGCCAATCTTCATCAACATCTTCAACAACACCATCTCATCTCAAAACCCTAGTTCATATCTTGTGTTCAATCTTTGTATCACAACCTCAGATTGGTACATGTGGGTGACTAGTAGTGTTGATTACATCTTGTAGTTGATGCTAGCTGGTTATTTGGTGGAAGATTATATGTTCAGATCTGCTATGATATTCAATACTCCTCTGATCTTGAGCATTGATATGTTTTGTGATTAGTTACTTTTGTTCTTGAGGACATGGAAGAAGTCTCGTCATAAGTAATCATGTGAATTTGATATTTGTTTGATATTTTGATGATATGTATGTTGTGATTCCCTTAGTGGTGTTTTGTGAACGTCGACTAGATGACACTTCACCATCTTTGGGCCTAAGGGAATGCATTGTGGAGTAGTTATTAGATGATGGGTTGCTAGAGTGATAGAAACTTAAACCCTAGTTTATGTGCTATTTTGTAAGGGGTTGATTTGGATCCATATGTTTAATGCTATGGTTAGATTTTATCTTAATTCCTCTTTCGTAGTTGTGGATTCTTGTGAGAGGGGTTAATCATAAGTGGGAGGCTTGTTCAATTAAGAATAGCACCCAAGCACAGGTCCACCCACATATCAAATTATCAAAGTAGCGAACACGTATCAAACCAACATGATGAAAGTGACTAGATGAAATTCCCATGTGTTCTCAAGAACGCTTTGCTTACTATTAGAGATTGTTTTGGCCTATCCTTTGCTACAAAAAGGATTGGGATACCTTGTTGCACCTATTGTTAATATTGCCACTCGTTACTTGTTACAAATTATCTTGCTATCAAACTACCTATTACCGACAATTTCAGTGCTTGCAGAAATTACCTTGCTGAAACCCGCTTGTCATTTCCTTCTGCTCCTCATTGGGTTTGACACTCTTGCTTATTGAAAGGACTACGATTGATCCCCTATACTTGTGGGTCATCAAAACTCTTTTTCGGCACTATTGCCGGGTAGTGAAGTGCTCTTAGTAAGTGGATCCGTTGCCGGCGGCGGCGCTGATCCGGCCACGGGGTCGTCCCTGGGAGCAGCGTCCGAAAGCATGAGGAAAGGAGGAGGAGACTATATTTTTCTGGACTATCGGGTAAGACTATGGGATATGACTATGATGGAGGCGGGGGAAGGATTGCATTGACCGAAATACCCTCATTCTGACTGCTGCCCTCCGGACTACAGCGCCACCACGTTGCTCGCCGGACCCCCACACAACACACGCGTCCGCCTATCTCCACCCGCAGGAGCCCCGCCGGCGAAACTCGAGCATCCACTCTCGTGTGTCGTCGTACGCGTGCCAGTTGAGTTCGATGCCCATCAAATCACTGTCTTTTCGCCTGGAGCGTGGGCATCCGTCCCCCTCATGGCCCGGACCTCTGCGCCCCTCCTTGTTGGTGCACCCGAAAAGGCCACTCTTGATATTCCAAGGAGCCGTCGCGTTCCAGATTTCCATAGCTCCCTCGCTTCGACCTGGCTTTTGGCTCTGCTTGCATCTGCACCGAGGGCAACGTGTTCGATGTAATGCCACTGACTGGGCTTTTGGCTCGGCGATTCATGCGTGGGAGAGCTGAACCACTGGTGAGGTATGTGCGTCCTCTCAGAGCGTGGACGTGATGGCTGCATGACAGTAGGGAGCCATAGGAAGAAGAGTTCCCTTATGCCGATGTGCCCCGGCCCAAGAGGAAGTGGGAGAGGAAGCTGTACGTGACGCCAATGAAGGTCCTCATCCGGAGGGCCAAGGAGGAGAGACGGGCCCGACAGGAGGCCTCGTGCTGGAGCACCCGCCCGCCAATGGCCTTCTCGTGTCGCACCTTGTTGAGGTTGCGCATCGAGTACACAGAGAAGGGAGAGGCTCCTCAGCAGCCTCGCCAGCCTTGTCAAGGGCGAATCTGCCATCCTGGTGAAGTGATGCAGGTAAAAGGATAACATGCACACCCCGATGACAATGTAATTTGCTTTGTGCAGCCATGGTCTGGTGGATTCAGCAACGTGGTAGGAGTAACAATGTCAAGTGTCTGAACTACTACTACCACGGGGTCCTCTTCATCCAACCCCCACTGGGAACTGTTCATCCAACCCCCAACAATGATCACTGTTCATCAAGAGGCAACAGGTTCGATCAACTTCAGTGGGCAGCAGTATGGAAGGAATCACTCAAGTTCAGTTAACAGCCAAGGGATCGACCACTCGGGTTCAGTAACGTAGCCAGTGCAATCACTCGGGTTCAGTAAGCGATAGCCTCGCTCGGGTTCAGTTAGAGCCCAACGCCTCGCACACGCACACACACACACACAAGTGTACGAGAGAAACGCGCAAACCTCCGTGCATCACTCGGCCCCGACCACCCACCGTAACCGGAAACTCCCTGATATTTCCTCGTCCTTGCTTCTACCATGATTTATTATGTCAATGACAGCCCAAAGAATGTCATGCAGGTCCATCCTCGGCCCGCCCAGGACGAAAAGCCCATTTTCTGTCATGATTTTTTGTCATTGAATTAGGAGCCCACCACATCTATGATGATACGTGCTTTTGTCACAATTATCGTCATAGAAGTGTCATAAGCATGTCGAAAAAAAAATCGTTCGACCCAAAATGGCGTGGATGTGTCTTTTTTTGTAGTGCAAGGAGTATGAGACGTCATCGAGCCGCACGTGTGCTAAACTCGGAGGTGACGTCCGTTCGGCACTAGATCGGTTGGATCGTTATTGGATCGCGAAGAGTACAACTACATCAACCGTGTTATATACGCTTCCGCTTTCGGTCTATGAGGGTACGTAGACACACTCTCCCCTCTCGTTACTATGCTTCTCCTACATAGATCTTGGGTGTTCATAGGAATTTTTTTCATTTTCATGCTTCGTTCCCCATCGGTGGCATCATGAGCTAGGTCTATGCGTAGATGTATATGCACGAGTATAACACAAAGAGTTGTGGGCGTTGATGCTCAAATTTCTTACCTCTCTTGTCTTATTTGCATTCGGTGGTATTGTGGGATGAAGCGGCCCGGACCAACCTTACTTGTCCACACACAAGGGATCGCTTCCACCGACAGACATGCAACTTGTTTTGCATAAGGTGGCTAGCGGGTGTCTATCTCTCCTACTTTAGTTGAATCTAATTTGACGAAGGCGGTCCTTATAGAGGGTTAAAAGGCAACTTGATTATCACCATTGTGGATTTGTGTAGGTAAGAACGGTGCTCGCTAGTTGCCCATAGCAGCCACATAAAATTGGCAACAACAAAGTAGAGGACGTCTAACTTGTTTTTGCAGGGCATGTTGTGATGTGGTATGGCCAAAACATGATGTGATATATGTTGATGTACGAGATGATCATGTTATGTAATAGGTTCACGACTTGCATATCGATGAGTACGGCAACCGACATGAGCCATAGGGTTGTCTTTAATTTATTAATTGTCATGTAATTGCTTTACTTTATCGCTATGTGTTAGCAATAGTTGGCGGAGACGACCAGATGACGACACGATGATGGAGATTGTGGTGTCATGCCGGTGACGATGGAGATCATGCCGGTGCTTTGGAGATGGAGATCAAAAGCACGAGATGATAATGGCCATATCATGTCACATATTGTTTGCATGTGATGTTTATCCTTTTTATGTATCTTATTTTTCTTAGAATGACAACAGCATTATAAGATGATCCCTTCACTTAATTTCAAGAATCTGTGTTCTCCCTAAGTATGCACCATTGCAAAAGTTCAGAGTTTCGAAGCACCCCATGACGATCGGGTGTGATACACACTATGTTCGCATACAACTGGAGTAAGCCATTTTTACATGTGCAGAATACTTGGGTTAAACTTGACGAGCCTAGCATGTACAGACATGACCTCGGAACACAGGAGACCGAAAGGTCGAACATGAGTCATATAGTAGGTATGATCAACATGAAGATGTTCACTATTGATGACTACCCCATCTCACGTGATGATCGGACAAGGGTTAGTTGATTTGGATCATGTGTCACTTACACAACTTGAGGGATGTTGATTTAAGTGGGAGTTCATTAGTAATTTGATTAACTAAACTAAATTATCATGAACTTAGTCTCAATTATTCATACATCTCCAATGTATCTATAATTTTTTATCGTTCCATGCTGTTATAGTATCATTCTTAGACGTTTTACATTCATTTTATAGCAACTTTATATCTTTTTGGGGACTAACCTATTGACATAGTGCCCAGTGCCAGTTGCTATTTTTTGCTTGTTTTTTTACTTCGCAGAATATCAGTACCAAACAAAGTCAAAATGCCACGAAACTTTTTGGAGATTTTTTTCTACCAAGAAGCAAGCTTGGGAACCAAGAAAGGACCAGAGGGGAGGCCCGTGGGGCCCACAACCCACCAGGGTGCACCGGAGGCCCCTGGCGTGCCCAGGTGGGTGGTGGGGCCCACGGGAGTCTATCCACCGCCTCTCAGCTCTATAAATACCCAAATATTCCAGGAACCCTAGGGGAGTCAATGATACGTCTCCAACGTATCTATAATTTTTTATTGCTCCATGCTATTATATTATCTATTTTGGATGTTAATGGGCTTTATTTTACACTTTAATATAATTTTCGGGACTAACCTATTAACCAGAGGCCCAACCCAAATTGCTGTTTTTTGCCTATTTCAGTGTTTCGCAGAAAAGGAATATCAAACGAAGTCCAAACGGAATGAAACCTTCGGGAACGTGATTTTCTCAACAAACGTGATCCAGGAGACTTGGAGTGGGCATCAAGAAACAATCGAGGAGGCCACGAGGCAGGTGGCGCGCCTACCCCCTGGGCACGCCCTCCACCCTCGTGGGCCCCTCGTTGCTCCACCGACCTACTTCTTCCTCCTATATATCCACGTACCCCCCAAAACATCCAGGAGCACCACAAAAACCTAATTCCACCGCCGCAACCTTCTGTACCCGAGAGATCCCATCTTGGGGCCTTTTCCGGAGCTCCGTCGGAGCGGGCATTGATCACGGAGGGCCTCTACATCAACTCCATGGCCTCTCCGGTGATGTGTGAGCAGTTTCTTCAGACCTTCGGGTCCATAGTTATTAGCTAGATGGCTTCTTTTCTTTCTTTGGATCTCAATACAAAGTTCTCCTCGATCTTATTGGAGATCTATTCGATGTAATCTTCTTTTGCGGTGTGTTTGTCGAGATCCGATGAATTGTGGGTTTATGATCAAGTTTATCTATGAACAATATTTGGATCTCCTCTGAATTCTTTTATGTATGATTGGTTTATCTTTGCAAGTCTCTTCGAATTATCAGTTTGGTTTGGCCTACTAGATTGATCTTTCTTGCAATGGGACAAGTGCTTAGCTTTGGGTTCAATCTTGCGGTGTCCTTTCCCAGTGACAGCAGGGGCAACAGGGCACGTATTGTATTGTTGCCATCGAGGATAAAAAGATGGGGTTTATATCATATTGCATGAGTTTATCCCTCTACATCATGTCATCTTACTTAAAGCATTACTCTGTTCTTATGAACTTAATACTCTAGATGCATGCTGGATAGCGGTCGATGTGTGGAGTAATAGTAGTAGATGCAGAATCGTTTCGGTCTACTTGTCGCGGACGTGATGCCTATATACATGATCATACCTAGATATTCTCATAACTATGCTCAATTCTATCAATTGCTCGACATTAATTCGTTTACCCACCATAATACTTATGCTCTTGAGAGAAGCCACTAGTGAAACCTATAGCCCCCGGGTCTATCTTCCATCATATTAATCTTCCAACACTTAGTTATTTCCATTGCCATTTATTTTACTTTGCATCTTTATTTCTCTTTATCATAAAAATACCAAAATATTATCTTATCATATCTATCAGATCTCACTCTCGTAAGTGACCATGAAGGGATTGACAACCCCTTTATCGCATTGGTTTTGAGGTTCTTATTTGTTTGTGTAGGCGCGTGGGACTCGAGCGTGATCTCCTACTAGATAGATACCTTTGTTCTCAAAAACTAAGGGAAATACTTACGCTACTTTACTGCATCACCCTTTCCTCTTCAAGGGAAACCAACGCAGTGCTTGAGAGGTAGCAAGAAGGATTTCTGGCGCCATTGCAGGGGAGATTCGCGCCAAGTCAAGTCAAGATTTGACTCCCGACAACGAGCCATTTCTGGCATCGTTGCCGGAGAGTCTACACACAAGTCAAGACATACCAAGTACCCATCACAAACTCTTATCCCTTGCATTACATTATTTTCCATTTGCCTCTCGTTTTCCTCTCCCCCACTTCAACCTTGACATTTTATTCGGCCTCTTTTCCTCTCGCCCTCTCTTTCCGTTCGCCTCTTTTTCGCTTGTTTCTTGTTTGCTCGTGTGTTGGATTGCTTGCTTGTCACGATGGCTCAAGATAATACTAAATTGTGTGACTTTACCAATACCAACAACAATGATTTTCTTAGCACTCCGATTGCTCCTCTTACCGATACTGAATCTTGTGAAATTAATGCTGCTTTGTTGAATCTTGTCATGAAAGATCAATTCACCGACCTTCCTAGTGAAGATGCTGCTATCCATCTAAATAGCTTTGTTGATTTGTGTGATATGCAAAAGAAGAAAGATGTGGACAATGGTATTGTTAAATTGAAGCTATTTCCTTTTTCCCTTAGAGATCGTGCTAAAGCTTGGTTTTCGTCTTTGCCTAAAAATAGTATTGATTCATGGAATAAGTGCAAAGATGCTTTTATCTCTAAGTATTTTCCTCCTACTAAAATCATCTCTCTTAGAAATGATATTATGAATTTTAAGCAACTTGATCATGAACATGTTGCACAAGCTTGGGAGAGGATGAAATTAATCATATGTAATTGCCCTACACATGGTTTGAATCTTTGGATGATTATACAGAATTTTTATGACGGATTGAATTTTGCTTCTAGAAATCTTTTAGATTCGGCGGCGGGAGGCACTTTTATGGAAATCACTTTAGGAGAAGCTACTAACTCCTAAATAATATTATGGTTAATTATTCTCAATGGCACACCAAAAGATCTACTAATAAAAAAGTGCATGCGATAGAAGAAATTAATGTTTTGAATGGAAAGATGGATGAACTTATGAAATTGTTTGCTAATAAGAGTGTTTCATTTGATCCTAATGATGTGCCTTTGTCTACCTTGATTGAGAATAACAATGAATCTATGGATGTGAATTTTGTTGGTAGGAACAATTTTCGTAATAATGCGTATAGAGGTAATTTTAATTCTAGGCCGTTTCCTAGTAATTCCTCTAATAATTATGGTAATTCCTACAACAATTCTTATGGAAATTTCAATAATATGCCCTCTAAATTTGATACTAGTGTTCAGGAGTTTATGAATTCGCAAAAGAATTTCAATGCTTTAATTGAAGAAAAATTGCTTAAGATTGATGATTTGGCTAGGAACGTGGATAGAATTTCCCTTGATGTTGATTCTTTGAAACTTAGATCTATTCCACCTAAGCATGATATCAATGAGTCTCTCAAATCCATGAGAATTTCCATTGATGAGTGCAAAGAAAGAACCGCTAGGATGCGTGCTAAGAAAGATTGCTTTGTGAAAGCGTGTTCTTCTAGTTTCTATGAAAATAAAGATGAAGATCTAAAAGTAATTGATGTGTATCCTATTAAATCTTTGTTTTGCAATATGAATCTTCATAATGATGGGACTGGAGATGAGTCACCTTTACCTAGAAGGCGTTCCAAAAATTCGGAGTTTTTAGATCTTGATGCAAAAATTGGTAAAAGTGGGATTGAAGAGGTTAAAACTTTAAATAGCAATGAACCCACTATTTTGGATTTCAAGGAATTTAATTATGATAATTGCTCTTTGATAGATTGTATTTCCTTGTTGCAATCCGTGCTAAATTCTCCTCATGCTTATAGTCAAAATAAAGCTTTTACTAAACATATCGTTGATGCTTTGATGCAATCTTATGAAGAAAAACTTGAGTTGGAAGTTTCTATCCCTAGAAAACTTTATGATGAGTGGGAACCTACAATAAAAATTAAAATTAAAGATCATGAGTGTTATGCTTTGTGTGATTTGGGTGGTAGTGTTTCCACGATTCCAAAAACTTTGTGTGATTTGCTAGGCTTTCGTGATTTTGATGATTGTTTTTTAAACTTGCACCTTGCGGATTCCACTATTAAGAAACATATGGGAAGAATTAATTATGTTCTTATTGTTTCAAATAGGAACTATGTGCCCGTAGATTTCATTGTTCTTGATATAGATTGCAATCCTTCATGTCCTATTATTCTTGGTAGACCTTTTCTTAGAATGATTGGTGCAATTATTGATATGAAGGAAGGGAATATTAAATTCCAATTTCTATTAAGGAAGGGCATGGAACACTTTCCTAGAAAGAAAATTAAATTACCATATGAATCTATTATGAGAGCCACTTATGGATTGCATACCAAAGATGGCAATACCTAGATCTATCCTTGCTTTTATGCCTAGCTAGGGGCGTTAAACGATAGCGCTTGTTGGGAGGCAACCCAATTTTATTTTTATTCCTTGCTTTTTGATCCTGTTTAGTAATAAATAATTTATCTAGCCTCTGTTTTGGTTGTGTTTTTTTGTGTTTAATTAGTGTTTGTGCCAAGTAGAACCGTTGGGAAGACTTGGGGAAAGTCTTTTTGATCTTGCTGTAAAAAACATAAACTTTAGCACTCACGAGAATTGCTGCCATTTTTATTTGGAGAGTACTATTTAGTTAAATATTTTTGAAGATGATTAATGGATAAATTACCCACATCCAGCAATTTATTTTAGAATATTTGGGGTTCCAGAAGTTTGCGTTAGCTACAGATTACTACAGACTGTTCTGTTTTGACAGATTCTGTTTTTCATGTGTTGTTTGCTTATTTTGATGAATCTATGGCTAGTAAATATAACATCCCAAATTTTCAATTTGGAATGTTATACATTAGAGCATCTTTGCATATCATGTTTTATTGCATTTTGGTTGATCCTAGAAATTCCACGCAACTCAAGGACCTACAGATAGAGTTGGGGATTTCCTTATTTTCATATTTGAGGTTTTCTCGAATTATGAAAAGAGGATGATTTGATTTTAATTATTTTTCTCTGAATTATTTCTTTTATTAAAAATGAAAGAGAGAGGATAAAATGACTTCCTCAAAATAAAGAAATATTAGAGATTTAATATTAAAATCAAATAAGATTTTTTATTCGGAGTTTTGTCGCTATTTTATTTGAATTAGGAAAAAAAGTGCGTTTTTCAAAATTGCGTTTTAGGCCCAAATAAATGTTCACCTTGTCCGGCTTATTTTTAGAGGACGGGGAAAATTTATTTCAGGATTTTTGGAGTCTGTTTAGTATTTCTTTTCTTTCTTTTTCTGCACGTCAAAATGATATTAAAAAAAAGTCGATCGACTTAGGGCCGTACCCGGCCATGACTTCTCGGGCCAGGCCTTTATAAGCCACCGCCCCGAGGCCCGTTACCGCCGCCCCACCCGAAACCCTAACCCTAGCCGCCACCCGCCGCCGCCGCCGCCCGCGCCGGAGCTCGCCGCCGACGCCGCCCGCGCCGCCCCGCCGGAGCCCGCCCCCGCCTCGCCGGAGCCCGCAGCCGCCCCGCCGGACCTCCCGCCGCCGCTGACTCACCGGATCCCGCCGAAGTTCGAGGTAGCTGCCGGTTTTTTAAAACTGATCGGTTTTATTTCGTAAACCCTAGATCCGTTTTTTCTCTATCCGGTTCGGTTTTTTTCTTCGGTTTAGTTATTTAGCGAACGGCCGCTTTTACGTTCGGTTTTACGAACGGTTTCCATCGTTTAGCCGCAGACAACGAACGTTCGTTCGTTAGCCTGTTCGTCAGGTTTTCTTTTTCTCGGATTTTCCACGATTATTTTCGGTCGCGATTCCTGATCCGATTTTCGTTCTAGTGTAACTTTTCGCTTGTTTATCGGAATCAGGCGATTCAAGCGCCTAGAGTTTCGTCTTGAAACCCTCTTTCCGTTTAATCAACTTAAACAAGTTTTTACTACTTTAAAATTTGACCTAGGTCCAGATTAGTAAACGAAGCTTGTTTCTCTCGCCGTTTGAGTTTTGTTGCTTCGTTTGCTTTGATACTTTTTGCCAACCGGTGTTCTTAAGTTGAACTTTCTGGTTAGATCTCTTATTTGAGTTTTACCCGTGCCTTTGCTTGATTGCTTATTGTATGCTTGTTTGTTTGTGATAGAGTACCCGGAGTGCGGAGCGTGCTACATCGAGTCTCTAGGTTTCGTGGATCATCAGCAAGGCAAGTAACACTTTGATCATACCTCCTACTACCCAGTTTTCATTGCATTAGATCAACCCTCAAACATTGCATGGTTAGGATCTGAATTAAATTGTGGGTTTGGGAAGTAGCTAAGGTAGTACCTATTCACTTGTTTCTTCATCAAACCATGGGAGTTACTTCTACGTTGCTTATATTGCTATGCTATGCTCGTAGACGTGGATTGGGTTTGAGTGTTTTCATGACAGATGTGAGATTGTTAATTTAATGGTTACTTAAGGTGGCAACTTTAATACACATCTGGGTGGATTGAGGCACCTGGGGAACCTAGTGATTGCCTGTATTTTTGGAAATCCCGGGGTACTGTGTGATTTTCCTATGGACCGCCACCCAGGCTCAAAGGGATCATAAGATTATTCATACTGGAAACTTCCGTGTGCAGCCACATGCCATTATGGGATCTAGCATAGTTGATTAAGTCGTGTGAACTCTTACAGTGGCAGACTAGCAGATGTAGGGAATTGTAGGTGTACCGGTCTACCCATCATAAGGTGCTAACGCTTCTGAAAGACTGTGTCTCGGTCATCCGTTTCTCAAACACCATGTAGTGCGAGAAATCCAACGGAGGAGATCGAGTCTTGTGGGGAAAAGTGCACAAACCTCTGGAGAGTGTACAAACTAATCATGGTTAGCCGTGTCCCCGGTTATGGACATCTTGAGTATCTAGTTCTTGGATTATCATGTGGATCTCATCACTCTTAAATTAATTTGATTGGGTCTAATGATGATTACTTTTAATTGGGATTGAGTTGGGTGAACCTTCTCAATGTTTAGTAACTACCATGATAGTTAAATAAAATTTATTCCTTTATAGTAGGGAAAAATTGGCTTTTCACAAAAACCTATTAACCATACAACCTCCACCAGCCATATATGCATATAGTGATAGCTTTACATTGTTTCATTACTCTCTTGTGTTACCTTGCCAGCATATTCTATGTGCTGACCCATTTTCGGGCTGCAACATATCATGTTGCAGACTTTTCAGACGACGAGTAAGGAGCCTTAGGTCGTGATCTTTCACTCAGTGATGCCGTTGGAGTTGATGGACTCACTTTATCTTCCAAGCCTTCCGCTTTTATCGTATTAGATGGCCTTAAGCCATATTTATTGTAATAAGTTCTCTTTTGAGACATTCAATGTAATAAGTGTGTGACTGCCACTCTGTTATATATCCTTCAAGTACTGTGTGTGTCAGCATTACCGATCCAGGGATGACACTTATACACAGAGATCAGACTGTTTGAGGTCTGGTCGCTACAGTAAAAGAGTTTATAAACCATAGAGAAGTTGGAATACAGTAGGTTTAACACCAATATAAATCAAGAATGAGTTCATTACAGTACCTTGAAGTGGTGTTTTGTTTTCTTTCGCCAACGGAGCTCACGAGATTTTCTATTTTGAGTTTTGTGTTGTGAAGTTTTCAAGTTTTGGGTAAAGTCTTGATGGATTATGGAACAAGGAGTGGCAAGAGCCTAAGCTTGGGGATGCCCATGGCACCCCAAGGTAAAGTTCAGGGACACCAAAAAGCCTAAGCTTGGGGATGCCCCGGAAGGCATCCCCTCTTTCGTCTTCGTCTATCGGTAACTTTACTTGGAGCTATATTCTATTCACCACATGATATGTGTTTTGCTAGGAGCGTCTTGTATGATTTGAATCTTTACTTTTTAGTTTACCACAATCATCCTTGCTGTACACACATTTTGAGAGAGACTCACATGATTTGCAATTTACTAGAATACTCTAAGTGCTTCACTTATATCTTTTGAGTTATATAGTTTTTGCTCTAGTTCTTCACTTATATCTTTTAGAGCACGGCGGTGGTTTTATTTTAGAGAAATAATTGATCTCTCATGCTTCACTTATATTATTTTGAGAGTCCTTCAGAACAACATGGAAATTTGCTTTTAGGAATAACATAAAAACTTTCATAGAAGTGCATTGGATACTATGAGAAGTTTGATACTTGATAATTGTTTTGAGATATGGAGATGGTGATATTAGAGTCATGCTAGTTGAGTAGTTGAGAATTTGAGAAATACTTGTGTTAAAGTTTGTGATTCCTGTAGCATGCACGTATGGTGAACCGTTATGTGATGAAGTCGGAGGATGATTAATTTATTGATTGTCTTCCTTATGAGTGGTGGTCGGGGACGAGCGATGGTCTTTTCCTACCAATCTACCCCCCTAGGAGCATGCACGTAATACTTTGTTACGATAACTAATAGATTTTTGCATTAAGTATGTGAGTTCTTTATGACTAATGTTGAGTCCATGGATTATACGCACTCTCACCCTTCCACCATTGCGAGCCTCTCTAGTATCGAGCAACTTTCGCCGGTACCATAAACCCATCATATACCTTCCTCAAAACAGCCACCACACCTACCTATTATGGCATTTCCATAGCCATCCCGAGATATATTGCCATGCAACTTTCCACTGTTCCGTTATTATGACACGCTTCATCATTGTCATATTGCTTGCATGATCATGTAGTTGGCATCGTATTTGTGGCAAAGCCACCGTTCATAATTCTTCAAACATGTCACTCATGCATCATTGCACATCCGGTACACCGCCGGAGGCATTCACATAGAGTCATATTTTGTTCTAAGTATTGAGTTGTAATTCTTGAGTTGTAAGTAAATAAGTGTGATGATCATCATTATTTGAGTATTGTCCCAAGTGAGGAAAGGATGATGGAGACTATGATTCCCCCACAAGTTGGGATGAGACTCCGCACGAAAAATAAAAAATAAAAAAAGAGGGCAAAAAGAAAAAAAAGAAAAAAGGCCCAAAAAGATGAATGAGAGAAAAAGAGAGAAGGGACAATGCTACTATCCTTTTTCCACACTTGTGCTTCAAATTAGCACCATGATCTTCATGATAGAAAGTCTCCTATGATATCACTTTCATATACTAGTGGGAATTTTACATTATAGAACTTTGCTTGTATATTCCAATGATGGGCTTCCTCAAAATGCCCTAGGTCTTCATGAGCAAGCAAGTTGGATGCACACCCACTTAGTTTCCTTTGTTGAGCTTTGATATACTTATAGATCTAGTGCATCCGTTGCATGGCAATCCCTACTCACTAACATCGATATCTATTGATGGGCATCTCCATAGCCCGTTGATACGCCTAGTTGATGTGAGACTATCTTCTCCTTTTTTGTCTTCTCCAAAACCACCATTCTATTCCACATATAGTGCTATATCCATGGCTCACGCTCATATATTGTGTGAAGATTGAAAAAGTTTGAGAACATCAAAAGTATGGAACAATTGCTTGGCTTGTCATCGGGGTTGTGCATGATTTAAATATTTTGTGTGGTGAAGATAGATCATAGCCAGACTATATGATTTTGTAGGGATAACTTTCTTTGGCCATGTCATTTTGAGAAGAGATGATTGCTTAGTTAGTATGCTTGAAGTATTATTATTTTTTTGTCAATATTAAACTTTTATCTTGAATCTTTCGGATCTGAACATTCATGCCACAATAAAGAAAAAATTACATTGAGAAATATGTTAGAAAGCATTCCACATCAAAAATTCTTCTTTTATCATTTACCTACTCGAGGACGAGCAGGAATTAAGCTTGGGGATGCTTGATACGTCTCCAACATATCTATAATTTTTGGTTGCTCCATGCTATTATATTATCTAGTTCGGATGTTTAATGGGATTTATTATACACTTTTATATTATTTTTGGGACTAACCTATTAACTGGAGGCCCAACCCAAATTGCTGTTTTTTTGCCTATTTCAGTGTTTCAAAGGTAAAGGATATCAAATGGAGTCCAAACGGAATGAAACCTTTGGGAACGTGATTTTTGGAACAAACGTGATCCAGAGGACTTGGAGTCTACGTAAAGCAATCAACGAGGAAGGCACAAGGCAGGGGGGCACCCACCTCCCCTAGGCGCGCCCTCCACCCTCGTGGGCCCCTTGTTGCTCCACCGACGTACTTCTTCCTCCTATATATACCCATATACCCAGGAAACATCAGATACGGAGCCAAAACCCTATTTCCACCGCCGCAACCTTCTGTACCCAAGAGATCCCATCTTGGGGCCTTTTCCGGAGCTCCGTCGGAGCGGGCATTGATCACGGAGGGCCTCTACATCAACTCCATGGCCTCTCCGGTGATGTGTGAGCAGTTTACTTCAGACCTTCGGGTCCATAGTTATTAGCTAGATGGCTTCTTTTCTTTCTTTGGATCTCAATACAAAGTTCTCCTCGATCTTATTGGAGATCTATTCGATGTAATCTTCTTTTGCGGTGTGTTTGTCGAGATCTGATGAATTGTTGGTTTATGATCAAGTTTATCTATGAACAATATTTGGATCTCCTCTGAATTCTTTTATGTATGATTGGTTTATCTTTGCAAGTCTCTTCGAATTATCAGTTTGGTTTGGCCTACTAGATTGATCTTTCTTGCAATGGGACAAGTGCTTAGCTTTGGGTTCAATCTTGCGGTGTCCTTTCCCAGTGACAGCAGGGGCAGCAGGGCAAGTATTGTATTGTTGCCATCGAGGATAAAAAGATGGGGTTTATATCATATTGCATGAGTTTATCCCTCTACATCATGTCATCTTACTTAAAGCATTACTCTGTTCTTATGAACTTAATACTCTAGATGCATGCTGGATAGCGGTCGATGTGTGGAGTAATAGTAGTAGATGCAGAATCGTTTCGGTCTACTTGTCGCGGACGTGATGCCTATATACATGATCATACCTAGATATTCTCATAACTATGCTCAATTCTATCAATTGCTCGACATTAATTCGTTTACCCACCATAATACTTATGCTCTTGAGAGAAGCCACTAGTGAAACCTATAGCCCCCGGGTCTATCTTCCATCATATTAATCTTCCAACACTTAGTTATTTCCATTGCCATTTATTTTACTTTGCATCTTTATTTCTCTTTATCATAAAAATACCAAAATATTATCTTATCATATCTATCAGATCTCACTCTCGTAAGTGACCATGAAGGGATTGACAACCCCTTTATCGCGTTGGTTTCGAGGTTCTTATTTGTTTGTGTAGGCGCGTGGGACTCGAGCGTGATCTCCTACTAGATAGATACCTTTGTTCTCAAAAACTAAGGGAAATACTTACGCTACTTTACTGCATCACCCTTTCCTCTTCAAGGGAAACCAACGCAGTGCTCGAGAGGTAGCAAGAAGGATTTCTGGCGCCATTGTCGGGGAGATTCGCGCCAAGTCAAGTCAAGATTTGACTCCCGACAACGAGCCATTTCTGGCATCGTTGCCGGGGAGTCTACACACAAGTCAAGACATACCAAGTACCCATCACAAACTCTTATCCCTCGCATTACATTATTTTCCATTTGCCTCTCGTTTTCCTCCCCCCACTTCACCCTTGACATTTTATTCGGCCTCTTTTCCTCTCGCCCTCTCTTTCCGTTCGCCTCTTTTTCGCTTGTTTCTTGTTTGCTCGTGTGTTGGATTGCTTGCTTGTCACGATGGCTCAAGATAATACTAAATTGTGTGACTTTACCAATACCAACAACAATGATTTTCTTAGCACTCCGATTGCTCCTCTTACCGATACTGAATCTTGTGAAATTAATGCTACTTTGTTGAATCTTGTCATGAAAGATCAATTCACCGACCTTCCTAGTGAAGATGCTGCTATCCATCTAAATAGCTTTGTTGATTTGTGTGATATGCAAAAGAAGAAAGATGTGGACAATGGTATTGTTAAATTGAAGCTATTTCCTTTTTCCCTTAGAGATCGTGCTAAAGCTTGGTTTTCGTCTTTGCCTAAAAATAGTATTGATTCATGGAATAAGTGCAAAGATGCTTTTATCTCTAAGTATTTTCCTCCTACTAAAATCATCTCTCTTAGAAATGATATTATGAATTTTAAGCAACTTGATCATGAACATGTTGCACAAGCTTGGGAGAGGATGAAATTAATCATATGTAATTGCCCTACACATGGTTTGAATCTTTGGATGATTATACAGAATTTTTATGCCGGATTGAATTTTGCTTCTAGAAATCTTTTAGATTCGGCGGCGGGAGGCACTTTTATGGAAATCACTTTAGGAGAAGCTACTAAACTCCTAGATAATATTATGGTTAATTATTCTCAATGGCACACCGAAAGATCTACTAATAAAAAAGTGCATGCGATAGAAGAAATTAATGTTTTGAATGGAAAGATGGATGAACTTATGAAATTGTTTGCTAATAAGAGTGTTTCATTTGATCCTAATGATGTGCCTTTGTCTACCTTGATTGAGAATAATAATGAATCTATGGATGTGAATTTTGTTGGTAGGAACAATTTTCGTAATAATGCGTATAGAGGTAATTTTAATTCTAGGCCATTTCCTAGTAATTCCTCTAATAATTATGGTAATTCCTACAACAATTCTTATGGAAATTTCAATAATATGCCCTCTAAATTTGATACTAGTGTTCAGGAGTTTATGAATTCGCAAAAGAATTTCAATGCTTTAATTGAAGAAAAATTGCTTAAGATTGATGATTTGGCTAGGAACGTGGATAGAATTTCCCTTGATGTTGATTCTTTGAAACTTCGATCTATTCCACCTAAGCATGATATCAATGAGTCTCTTAAAGCCATGAGAATTTCGATTGATGAGTGCAAAGAAAGAACCGCTAGGATGCGTGCTAAGAAAGATTGCTTTGTGAAAGCGTGTTCTTCTAGTTTCTATGAAAATAAAGATGAAGATCTAAAAGTTATTGATGTGTATCCTATTAAATCTTTGTTTTGCAATATGAATCTTCATAATGATGGGACTGGAGATGAGTCACCTTTACCTAGAAGGCGTTCCAAAAATTCGGAGTTTTTAGATCTTGATGCAAAAATTGGTAAAAGTGGGATTGAAGAGGTTAAAACTTTAAATAGCAATGAACCCACTATTTTGGATTTCAAGGAATTTAATTATGATAATTGCTCTTTGATAGATTGTATTTCCTTGTTGCAATCCGTGCTAAATTCTCCTCATGCTTATAGTCAAAATAAAGCTTTTACTAAACATATCGTTGATGCTTTGATGCAATCTTATGAAGAAAAACTTGAGTTGGAAGTTTCTATCCCTAGAAAACTTTATGATGAGTGGGAACCTACAATAAAAATTAAAATTAAAGATCATGAGTGTTATGCTTTGTGTGATTTGGGTGCTAGTGTTTCCACGATTCCAAAGACTTCGTGTGATTTGCTAGGCTTTCGTGATTTTGATGATTGTTTTTTAAACTTGCACCTTTTGGATTCCACTATTAAGAAACATATGGGAAGAATTAATTATGTTCTTATTGTTTCAAATAGGAACTATGTGCCCGTAGATTTCATTGTTCTTGATATAGATTGCAATCCTTCATGTCCTATTATTCTTGGTAGACCTTTTCTTAGAACGATTGGTGCAATTATTGATATGAAGGAAGGGAATATTAAATTCCAATTTCGATTAAGGAAGGGCATGGAACACTTTCCTAGAAAGAAAATTAAATTACCATATGAATCTATTATGAGAGCCACTTATGGATTGCATACCAAAGATGGCAATACCTAGATCTATCCTTGCTTTTATGCCTAGCTAGGGGCGTTAAACGATAGCGCTTGTTGGGAGGCAACCCAATTTTATTTTTATTCCTTGCTTTTTGATCCTGTTTAGTAATAAATAATTTATCTAGACTCTGTTTTGGTTGTGTTTTTTGTGTTTAATTAGTGTTTGTGCCAAGTAGAACCGTTGGGAAGACTTGGGGAAAGTCTTTTTGATCTTGCTGTAAAAAACATAAACTTTAGCACTCACGAGAATTGCTGCCATTTTTATTTGGAGAGTACTATTTAGTTAAATATTTTTGAAGATGATTAATGGATAAATTACCCACATCCAGAAATTTACTTTAGAACTTTTGGGGTTCCAGAAGTTTGCGTTAGCTACAGATTACTACAGACTGTTCTATTTTGACAGATTCTGTTTTTCATGTGTTGTTTGCTTATTTTGATGAATCTATGGCTAGTAAATATAACATCCCAAATTTTCAATTTGGAATGTTATACATTAGAGCATCTTTGCATATCATGTTTTATTGCATTTTGGTTGATCCTAGAAATTCCACGCAACTCAAGGACCTACAGATAGAGTTGGGGATTTCGTTATTTTCATATTTGAGGTTTTCTCGAATTATGAAAAGAGGATGATTTGATTTTAATTATTTTTCTCTGAATTATTTATTTTATTAAAAATGAAAGAGAGAGGATAAAATGACTTCCTCAAAATAAAGAAATATTAGAGATTTAATATTAAAATCAAATAAGATTTTTTACGGAGTTTTGTCGCTATTTTATTTGAATTAGGAAAAAAAGTGCATTTTTCAAAATTGCGTTTTAGGCCCAAATAAATGTTCACCTTGTCCGGCTTATTTTTAGAGGACGGGGAAAATTTCTTTCAGGATTTTTGGAGTCCGTTTAGTATTTCTTTTCTTTCGTTTTGTGCATGTCAAAATTATTTTAAAAAAAAGTCGATCGACTTAGGGCCATACCCGGCCATGAATTCTCGGGCCAGGCCTTTATAAGCCACCGCCCCGAGGCCCGTTACCGCCGCCCCACCCGAAACCCTAACCCTAGCCGCCACCCACCGCCGACGCCGCCGCGCACC